>NW_026571404.1:11459680-11494680 GCF_026225935.1 Boleophthalmus pectinirostris
AGGACTAAACCTGGACTGAACCAGGACTAAACCTGGTTTAAACCAGGACTAAACCAGGTCTAAACCAGGACTAAACCTGGACTGAACCAGGACTAAACCTGGTTTAAACCAGGACTATACAGGACTAAACCAGGTCTAAACCAGGACTATACAGGACTAAACCAGAACTGAACCAGGTCTAAACCAAGTCTAAACCAGGACTAAACCAGGGCTAAACCAGGACTAAACCAGAACTGAACCAGGACTAAACAAGAGCTGAACCAGGACTAAACTAGGTCTAAACCAGGTCTAAACCAGGACTGAACCAGGACTAAACCAGAACTGACCCAGGACTAAACCCGGTCTAAACCAAGACTAAACCAGAACTGACCCAGGACTAAACCAGGTCTCAGCCAGGACTAAACCAGGACTAAACCAGAACTGAACCAGGACTAACCCAGGTCTAAACCAGGATTAAACCAGGTCTAAACCAGGATTAAACCAGGACTAAACCAGGTCTAAACCAGGACTGAACCAGGTCTAAACCAGGACTGAACCAAGTCTAAACCAGGACTGAACCAGGTCTTAACCAGGACTAAACCAGGACTAAACCAGAACTGACCCAGGACTAAACCAGTTCTCAACCAGGACTAAACCAGGACTAAACCAGGTCTAAACCAGGACTGAACCAGAACTAACCCAGGTCTAAACCAGGTCTAAACCAGGTCGAAAACAGGGCTGAACCAGGACTAAACCAGAAACCAGGACTAAACCAGGACTAAACCAGGACTAAACCAGGACTAAACCAGGACTAAACCAGAACTAAACCAGGTCTAAACCAGCACTAAACCAGGACTAAATCAGAAATGACCCAGGACTAAACCAGGTCTCAGCCAGGACTAAACCTGAACTGAACCAGGACTAAACCAGGTCTAAACCAGGACTAAACCAGGACTGAACCAGGACTAATCGTGGACTAGGATTTGGAATCTAGGACCGCCCCTGAGAGAACATGAGCACCTCTGGCCCGTCCCAACATTCGGAACCGTAACGTTGGCGTTTCTCCGCTGCTGATATCGCGGTGATTTTAGCAAATTTGTATGAAGAAAAACCAAAAACCCACCACTTCAATCCAGGTTAAAAATACATTGTGACGCACTTTACTGACATTTGTACCGAGTAAAATATAAAAAAATTTTTACAGCAAAAAGCAACGCATTACAGTCATTTGTTACTTTTACAACGCTGGATATGCCCCTGAAAATATACAAACAGTAATAAAATAAATGATACTTCTCATGGTTAAAGTGCATATTTTGAAGACAAACACACGATGATCTGCAGTCTGTCCAAGTAAATATGTATTCTCAAGTGACCCCTCTCAGGTCAGCGAAACAGTGGCCTCAGTGTGCAGCGTGTAAACATTGTGAGTGTAAATCCAGTGGTGTGGTGGTGCTTTGAAGTAGGTAATTTAGGGTTTAATATATCAACACTGAGGTTAAAGTTCAAATATCACACTCACGTACTGTTCGACAGCTGACAGTCAGGTTCAACCACGAGTACACAGACTGGTACTGTACTGTACTGTACATGCACAACTCTCACTGTTTCCAACAACTGAATGTACTATTTCTACACAATAACTTTACATTTAATTTATATTTTTATTGAGATTTATTTAAAATAGCTACTTGGGTGTTTGCAGTTATGTTTGGAGGAGAATTTAGATTTTGGGAGGAAGATTTTTGACTATTTTTGTGTTAAATTGTGTTCAAAGTCTTTGTTAGTGTTCAGGAAATATAAAAATAATCAGAGCAATTTTAAGCTTTTTTGTGACAAATTATAATTGTAAAAAAATACATGTCTGTCTCAATTTATTTTTTATTTTTTATTGAGATTCATTTGAAATAGTTACTTGGGTGTTTTTGGGAGGAAGGAATTTGACTATTCTTGTGGTAAATTGTGTTCAAAGTCTTTGTTAGTGTTCAGGAAATATAATAATAATAATAATAAGAGGAATTCTAAGCTTTTTATGTGACAAATTATAATTCTAAAAAAAACATCTCTGTCTCCATTGATTTTTTATTTATTTATTTTTTTTATTTTTTTATTTTTTTATTCATTTGACATAATTACTTGGATGTTTTTGGGAGGAAGGGATTTGACTATTTTTATGTCAAATTGTGTTCAAAGTCTTTGTTAGTGTTCAGGAAATATAAAAATAATCAGAGCAATTCTAAGCTTTTTTGTGACAAATTATAATTGTAAAAAAATACATCTCTGTCTCAATTTATTTTTTATTTTATTTTTTTTATTGAGATTCATTTGAAATAGTTACTTGGGTGTTTTTGGGAAGAAGGAATTTGACTATTTTTGTGGTAAATTGTGTTCAAAGTCTTTGTTAGTGTTCAGGAAATATAATGATAATCAGACAAATTTTAATTTTTAATAATACAAAAAATACACACCTCTCTCCGCATTTATTATTTATTTATTTTTAATTGAGATTCATTTGAAACAGTTACTTGGGTGTTTGCAGTTACGTTTTGAGGAAAATTTTATTGTGGCTGAAAGGAATTTGACTATTTTTGTGTCAAATTGTGTTCAAAGTCTTTGTTAGTGTTCAGGAAATATAATAATAATCAGAGCAATTCTAAGCTTTTTATGTGACAAATTATAATTCTAAAAAAAACATCTCTGTCTCCATTGATTTTTTATTTATTTATTTATTTATTTTTTAGATTAATTTGAAATAATTACTTGGATGTTTTTGGGTGGAAGGAATTTGACTATTTTTGTGGTAAATTGTGTTCAAAGTCTTTGTTAGTGTTCAGGAAATATAATAATGAATCAGAGCAATTTTAAGCTTTTTATGTGACAAATTATAATTCTAAAAAAAATACATCTCTCTTTCTCCATTTATCTTTTAATTTATTTATTTATTTTTAATTGAGATTCATTTGAAATAGTTATGTGGATCTTTGCAGTTATGTTTGGAGAACAATTTAGATTTTGAGAGGAAGGAATTTGACTATTTTTGTGTTAAATTGTGTTCAGAGTCTTTGTTAGTGTTCAGGAAATATAATAATAATCAGACCAATTACAAGCTTTTTTATCTGACAAATTATAATTCTAAAAAAAAATACATCTCTCTCTCTCCATTTATTTTTTTATTTATTTATTTTTAATTGAGATTCATTTGAAATAGTTACTTGGGTGTTCGCACTTATGTTTGGAGGAGAATTTATATTTTGGGAGGAAGGAATTTATTTTTGTGTTAAATTGTGTTCAAAGTGTTCAGGAAATATAATAATAATCAGACAAATTTTAAGCTTTTTATGTGACAAATTATAAAAATACACATCTCTCTCTCTCATTTATTATTTATTTTAATTTTTAAAAATTGAGATTCATTTGAAATAGTTACTTGGGTGTTTTTGGAAGAAGGAATTTGACTATTTTTGTGTTAAATTGTGTTCAAAGTCTTTGTCAGTATAATAAAATATAATAATAATCAGACAAGTTTTACTCTTTTTTATGTGATAAATTATAATTCTAAAAAAATACATCTCTCTCTCTCTTTCTTCGTAGGACGATGAAGACTTCTTGTTCGAAAAAGGCGAACTGAACTTGTGGGCGGAGCCAGTGCAGTGGGTGAAGCTGCTGCACAGACACCTCAGCTCCTTAGTCCAGACCTTGGATCAGTCCCGAGACCCTGGATCTGGTCTAGACTCGTCCCGCGTCAGGACTCTGTCAGAACAGGCCCAGACCCAGAGCCAAAGTGCCCTCAAGTCCCTGTCGTCCCTCCCGTCTCTGCCCCAGTTCATCTGCCCCATGGAGCACGCCAGAGTCTCCCTCAGACACCGCAGGGCCCAGCTGACTTCACACGTACTACACAAGCTCAGGTAGAAAATAAAGCTGCACTATGTCACTTTACTGCAGGAGGGTACGCTACATGTGTGTCTATGAAGTTATTGCTTTGCCAGGAATGTTTCACAGTCTGTCTTGTGGCGTCACCTGCTTTTTTCCATGAAGATTTGTAAGTTTAATTCCATTCTGGACCAATCTCCAGAAAGCACTAACATCTAACATCTCCATAGAGACGAGAAGAGCCAGTAAAGTTACATAGTGCATCTTTAACATGTACTGCAAAATATTTTAGGGTCAGTTATGTTTTCAACAATCATGTCTCTGGAAAAGTCAGACTTAAAGGGAAAGAAACTTGATGATTCATGAACATTAGTTTTAGGTTGAATTTGTAGACTTTTAATACAATGTGTTGGTTATATTATTATTATATAACTGCAACAATAAAATGAAACAACTTTTAATAAGATAATACTGTAATATTGTTATATCTGAACATGGTCTTAAAAGCATCACCCAAATAAATGTTGTATTTTATTTTTTGTATTAGTTGGGAATAAATGTTTTAATTAAAGTAACAAGTCGGCTTGTATTTTTCATTATTCACCTTCTCTTACTGTTGATAATTTCTTTTTAATTCATTAACTAGAATAATTAGAGGACTGGTGATCTATTAGACCAGTGTTTCCCAAACTTTTTTCTGGGGACCCATTTTTTAAAAGTCACAAACCTTCGTGACTCGATTTTTTTAATGCTATTTTGCATGTTTTTTGTTGTTGTTTTTTTTAAAGCGTATGAACGCGTGTTGTGTATTATGGATGCGTAGTAATTGCACATGGGTGGGTCAGGATTAAACCAGGTCTAAACCAGGACTAATCTTGGACTTAAGAGAGAGAACCCCGAGCAAAGCAGTGTCTGCAAAGCGCGATCGGGTAATTGCCGCACTTATCACCATGAAGTGCAGAGCTCTCCTCCGGTCACCTCCGAGCCTGTACCAACAGTGAGTCCTGTTTCAGTTCTGGTTTAGTCCTGGTTTAGTCCCGGTTTAGTCCTCCTCTTCAGTCCTGGAATCAGTCGTAGGTTAGTCCTGGGTTAGTCCTGGTTTAGTTTTGATTCAGTCCATGACGTAGGCAGCGCAAAAGTTTGATATAATCTCGGTTTAATGGGCAGGTGCGGGCGGGTGCGGTGTTGTACTGCACGGGCGCGGGTCTCCAAAAATGGACCCATGCAGGACTCTGTGCTGTAGGGCTCCGTTATGGATTAAATGAATCTTCGGTTTGTTACATAAAGATGGAGGAAAATAACAAAAGCACGACAGCAGCAATAAGTTTTAAGAAGGATGCAAAAAGGGTTCTAAATGTGTGAGAAAGGTGTATAAAGTGTGTGGTGAGAGGTTTTACAGCCTTAAAACAGATATAATAACTGTAAAATATAAAGTTGACTACTTCAGGGATTTCACCTATCACAGGTTATTTTTAGAACGTAAATAAACGAGGGACCAGTCTATAGTACCAGTAGTTGGTTTGGCGTTTTTAGAATTAGACCTGGTGTTTTTTGCCCGCATAATGGGTGCAACGTTGGTCTGAAATTTTCATTAAAATGGTCTTAAAAAGATCTTTAAAAAGTCTTAAACAAGATTTGTGGTGTTAAACGTGTAAAAGAAACAAAACACATCTCCAGCTTTGACACAACATTATAACATAGATCAGAAAATGGCATAATATGGGCCCTTTAAAGCCAATACCAAAACCCTCGTGACTATAATGGTTTGTTTGCGAGCGCAGTTTGTGGACGAGTTCCTTTTGACACGTCACCACTTTTGTATTCAAGCCCGCGCTCTGGCCTCCACTGTGTGTTTATACGAGGTGCCATTTTCCTGCAATATTTAATTTACCGCTAAAGTCTTCCCATCGGAGCCTGTTTCTTACCCTCTAGTTTCGCTGGTTATGTAATTAAGACTCAGCACAATGCTCCACTGTCCTCCCCGTATGTACCGCGCATATGAGCCTGCACATGTGTTTGAATGGATTGTGGCAGCCATGTTTTCCCTGTTACTGTAAAGCTGATGTAATGTTTTGGAACGGAGCTACGTCCCCCAATGAAAACAAGAGCAAAGGGAGGGCAGTTTTTGTGGACAAGGACGCGTTCAAGGGATTTCTCAGGAGACTTGCCCTGTCTGTCCTTCACATTAGAACTATTTATCTCAACAGAGCAGAGCAAATAGTCCCCGGAGCAGCCGACTAATTTTAGGGTTGGTTGTAGTAGAATCCAAGCCGCTGGTGTTGCTATTTCTGCCCCATTTGAGAACATCTTATTTACCCAAAGTGGATCAAGGCCAAAAATGTGATGTTGCTTCTAAATAAAGAGACAGAGATGATGCAAATGCACAGTCAACAAGTTTTGAGAAAATATTGTACAGTTATTAAAAGGCCTGTATTATCCTATGTTCTGATCAATGTTGTTTCCTTGTCAAAAAACAAACCTGGAGTTGTGTTTTGTTTCATTCACACGTGTTTAACTCACAAACCCTGCAGATTTAGGTTAGGAGTTCTACCTTGGATGTGTCCCACTGTGTTTTTAAACTTAATTAAGCTTCACTTGAATCATTTGAGTGAGACCCTGTGTTGTCACAATCAGATGTTGTATTTATTTATTTATGTGTAGAGCCATGAATCTGAGTAAGCAAATCATTGAAGCTCTAGTGCAGGCATGTCCAAACTATGGCCCATGGGCCAAATGCGGCCCTTATAGCATCAATTAGAAATGAATGTTTTAAGTAAGTAAGTAAATCTTTATTTATATAGCACCTTTCGCAGATTAAAAAAATCACAAAACAACATAAACAAGAACAGAGGACAACTAAAAGCCTGTCTAAAGAGCAGTGTCTTGAGCTGCTTTTTAAAAGACTCTATAGAGTCTGCCTCACGTAGAGCTAGGGGCAGGGCATTCCATAATTTGGGAGCCACAGCCTGAAAGCACACGTCACCACGAGTTTTAAATCGGGTCTTTGGAACCATCAAGAGACCCTGACCAGAGGACCAGAGGTTGCGGCCTGAGGAGTAGGGGCGCAGTAAGTCACTGATGTACTGGGGCGCCTGTCCATTTAAAACTCTATAAGTTAAAACCAAAATTTTTAAATCAACACAGAACTTAACAGGAAGCCAGTGCAGTGAAGATAAAACTGCAAGTTCTTTGAAAATCTACTTTGATAAGGCAAATATTTAATATTTATTGTGTGGTTTTAAGGATCTTAGCATGAACTAAGACTGATGGCTCATTCTAACGTGTTAAACATGCACATATTTAAATATTCACTGTATCGAGCTCCAGTCTACAGCCCTCGATCAGCCCTCTGCTTCATCTGTATTTAGATATGTGGCCCTTGATGAAAAAAGTTTGGACACTCCTGCTCTAGTGTGTCCTGTGAGGAGCTCGGTCAGTTTCACCTCTGAGCTGCAGAGACACTGGCGGACTTGTCTGTACACATTATAACATGCACTGTGTTTACATTTTTTATTCTTACTATTTTCTTTTTAACGCTATGAACCAGATATTACGTGTTCTTAAGAAAGATTGAATTGAATTTGGATGATTTCGGCCCTAGAATTGCCAGGGTTTTGTTCTCTACTGAACAAAAAGTAAAGATTTGCTGTTAATTCAACCGCTTTGTGACATCACAAGGTGGAGCAGAACATTTTGAGCTTTGGAGATGCAGACAGACTAATAATAAAGAGTTACTCAAACGTGGGAATGAAACAAAACACAACTCCAGGTCTGTTTTTGATGAGGTTATGAGGTTTTGCATAATATAGGGTTTTTGAAGTAAATGCTGCCCATAGACAAAGGTTAATTGTAAAAATCTGTTATCGTATTGAAGTTGCGATTGTGTTGTTATAGAATTTGTAACTGACCCAATACTAAAAGATTAGTAGGGATGTAACAATAACCGAAATATGCTGATATCATATCGTCAAAAGTCTCTCAATAATATCACAGGGCTGTCACAATATATTGAATCACAAGTTTCTTTGCTTAAATGCATGGTTTTACAGTAGCATCAATTTAAAACCATAGGGAATTACATATCCCATGATTCATTTCAGCGCAGACAACATGAAGAAATATGTTTTTTACTTGAATTCTTGGGATTATGACAGAAATAATTTACACCAAAATCTTCTCAAGGTATTTTAAAAGCAAAAAAGTGTCCCATCTGCAATTATATTAGATTTTCCAAAATATCTCAATAAATATCGTACCGTGAGATGCATATCATGACAATATCATTTGGATATCGTTACATCCCTAAAGATTAGTAATCAATAACTTTTTTGTTAACTATAAATTTATATTGTCTTGGCAATAGCATTTCTTTGGACTTTGTGCATTCTTACAGAAAACATGTTGGACTTTGCTGACGTTGAGTTCTATAAGCAACAATCTTCAAAAAATATCTCAATTTAAACTATATTATTTACTACATAACACCTTGAAACATCATTTATAAACTTATCAAAAGCTCAAACTGATCCAAATTGATTTCATCACAAAACCAGCTTTACCTAGAATGATATTAATATATATTAGTTTGAGATAAAAAAAAAAAAAAATCGTCCTAAACATCCTTTTTGTTAATTATTATTGTGAATGTATCAGCACGACTCATTTTGGACACATTTAACATCTTATTAAAAACGAAAAATACTGATAATCTCTCCGTATTTCACAAACTAACAAATTCTGGTGACCCGTGGTGCTGTGCAACATTTTTACACCCTTCGGACCAAAATATCGTCCTTGATGTAGTGTCCTGGATCTGTCTGCCAACACTGCAGTCTTTCCACTCCCTGAGGTTTGTGAAGTCTTGACTGGACTCCAGCTGGTTTCTTCTGGGGTAGTTTGACATTTCGGTGTGGACGTCCTGGGAAGCTTACATCATGAGGGACAGGGGCAGCTCAGTGCAATTTGTAACCACACTGTTCACCGTGGACAAAGGGGAGACTGTGGAGGCAGGAAACTGGTTTGGAGGAACAACCAAAACATCTAATAAAATGTGTGTTACGTCTTCCTCGCATATTTAGAGAAGCTTTATAGAACATGTTTTCGGTTTTATTCGAGATTTGGGTCATTTGCTTTGACAATTATATATGTACAAGTGAAATTGTAAATGCAAACTTTTCTTTCTTGGAATTCTGTCATTGTTTAAAAGGGTTTGGCATTATAAGTACTTTTTATTTCAGCATAAATCCTTTCGGTCATGATCTATGGCGTTGTAATCTATGTTTTGTTTTGTTTTGTTTGCTGCAAAATGACTGAATAAAACAACAACAACTACTACTACTACTAGTACTACTACCTCTACTACTACTACAGTTTAAAGTTGCAATATATAACTTTTTCTGGTAAAATCTTCACCTGTTTGTCCTCTTAGAAATGTTTTTTGCTTTGCCAACAATGTTTCAAAGTAAGAAAATAGGCAAACTTGCAATTATTCAAGTAAAAATGTTGCTCAAAAGACATTTACAAACACGCATGAGTTCTTAATATGAGCCGGGTCGCCACTCCACAGACCTGACCTGTAACTTGACCTGATCTTGGCACATGCTTGTGTCCATCGTGTCCGATCATTTCAGTTTAATGCCGTACTGTGGGGCATTTCAGGCAAGACAAGTAGAGAACTCTCCTCCAAAAAACTTAGATAGTTCTTTATCTTTATCTCTTTCTTCTAGGTCCTGATTAATGATTACCAGCAATAACTATTGTTCCTGGAGTCCACATAGGGCACCTTTAATGCCTTAGAAAAAAAAAAACACAAAAAAACATTAGATTTATTTAAAAATGTATGTTATAATATTTGATTTTGACTTTGGGTCATGCTTTGATACCTTTTACTATAAACGGTTATTCCACTATTTTGAGAAAAAACAAAAATATAGTGACTACTTAACATTAATAATAAATAAAAGACATGTCAAAATAAAGTTTATTAATTTGTTGCAGCATTACATAATTCAGAAGTGTGTGTTAGATTGTGTGTTGTGCTCGTGTTTGTGCTTAAATATTACCTACGAAGCTCTTGTTTACCTGAAAGTGAATGCAGCTGCGCATATGGGGTGCTATCCATCACTGTATTATGTAACAGAGATTTGTAACAATAAAATAATCCCTAATTACACTAATGCATCTCTTAATCCTCCTTTCACTTTCAGACAGCAGGAGGCGCATTGGTTTTTTTGAGCGTCAGTCCCCTTTTCGAACCACAGGGGGCACTGTTGCTCCGCGTAAAAACCACAAGAAAAGCCACATTCCTTCAGTGCAGCAGCTCGGGCTCTGACTTTGAGAAAAACAAGTTTGAGAAAGAGTGCCTGAAAGAAAGGAAGGGCCTAAATCAGTTCAGTGTGTCGCTGCATGGTGACTAGACAACTTCTGCGTCGTGGTACGAGATTACAACTCCTGTTTCGTGAAGTTTTGCGCGATAAACTCAACCTTTTACGTAGCGAAAATTAGGTCAAGGTGTGAAATTTACCGTGTGGCTATTCTGTGTGCGTAGTAGACGGGAATAGGCTCGTTGGTGTGGATTATGCAACGAGTAGATGTCTAAAAATTGAAGCTAGTGCACTCTTAGCCGCTCATATTTGCGGTCTCACCCGGTCCACTGGGAGAAGCAGAGGGGTGGGGGAGCGCAGCGTTTCCTTCCATTACAAATACATGTGTCAGCTTCCACAGACCAGAGGGGGAGAGGGGGAGGGAGGTATGAGGCTGCCCGCTTGGCTCGCTCGCCCGCTGGACACACACACGGCTGGGGTGGCCTTGTCATTGGAAGGTCCCTACTTCTGCATGCTTTTAAAAGACAGGCGTTTGTTGGAGAAGACAAGTGTTTTTGTGCACTTAACCCTTTGGCCTGGACAAATTCAACCACAGCACTACATTACACGCTATCCCATGATTGCTTTGTGCTTCTGTTTTAACAAATGGTGGTGTTTTTGCTTGTGTAGATTGTATAATAGCAAAAATAAAGCGTCTAAATGAAGAGTTGGTCACTTTTACGCGCGTAAAGTTTGTGCGTAATGTTCCTTTTAACCTCACATTGCTGTGAATGAATGAACCATTTGACTGATAAGACTTCAACACTGCAGTTACATAATACATTTTAGCTTAATGAACCTCTTTATTGTTTAAGATACGTCAAAAATGGGTACAAAATTGTTATCCAAAAAGTTGTGTACAACAAGTAAACACAAGATTGAAGTGAGTGCAGTGTGCGCTAAAATTTCAGCTAGACTTCCCGTACATTCTTTCTCAGCGAGAGCCAACCCAAGAAGCAAAACCAACTTCCACAAAATGGGTTGTGTGATTAAAAGTAGAAAAAAGGAGCTCGGAGTGCTGTGTGAAGGATTGCGGGGGGAGCGATGGGGGAGAAGGGGGAGCAGGGCTAGAATTTCAAGGCGTGGTGTTGGAGCGCAGACATCCAACCGGTGAATGGAAGTTGTTTTTTTCCAAAGCGCAGGAGGCGGCTCTTGCTGAAGTTTGTGCCGACTCTGGTAAGCCCCTCCCCGGCCGTGCAGCTCTGAGTTAAATACAGAGCTCACGGTCTTGGTTCACATTGAAGCACGCAGCCCAGCGCTTCTACAGGGGAGGACATACACAAGCGACCACAACACAACTCCAGCCCCCCTTCTCATTACCTAACTTCGGATTTACTCTAACTTTCGGGGAGCAACTTTTCCAAGAGACTTTCGCCTTCAAACAAAACCAGTCGTGGCACAAAGGCGTCTTTGCGTAAACAACTGCTCGGTTCTCCATGAAAGAGGGAGTGCGGCAGCAAATTTGGGGAAAAGAGATGTCTGCGACTGTCTTGTCAGCTTTCTACGACATGGACATGCTTTACAAGGTAAGAATTAGTGCAAGAAGTCACTGGAGGGGTCTGGGGTTTGCGTAAAGTTAGTATTTTATCTGGGGCAACAAGTGGTCTAAACTTAGAGTTGGTTTAGTTGTGAAGTGGGTTATAACGTGATGTCTGCAGCTCGCTCATGTCTCTCCTCTCTCCACAGGACAAAAGCATGAACATGAACGCCCTACACATTAACAGCATGCTGGATAAGAAAGCGGTGGGAGCGCCAGTCACGACTGCGGGCTCCGGTGGCTCTTTCGCGCCTGGATTTTTCCGCAGAAACTCGACCAGCAACTTGGAGGCAATGAACAACGGCAACAAGTACCCGCTGGGCTCCTACAGCAGCCTGAAAGAAAACACCCCGAGCAGCAACAGCAGCGCCACGGCCCTCATGAACAAGGAGAACAAGTTCCGTGACCGCGCTTTCAGTGAGAGCGCAGAGCGGGGCGTGCTGCAGCCCAAGGCCGGCTCACAGATCAACTCCACCCGCTACAAGACGGAGCTGTGCCGGCCCTTTGAGGAGAACGGCTCCTGTAAATATGGGGAGAAATGTCAGTTTGCCCACGGTTACCACGAGCTCAGGAGCCTGTCCCGCCACCCCAAGTACAAAACAGAGCCGTGCCGCACTTTCCACACTATCGGTTTCTGCCCCTACGGTCCCCGCTGTCACTTTATCCACAACGCGGACGAGAGGAGACCTGCTCCCGCGGGTAACGCCAACGCCCAGCCCACAGAGCCCCGCTGCGGGTACGGCCAGAGGGACATGCTGCCTCCCCAGCAGCTCTTTACGCAGCGGGACAGACCAAAGCTTCACCACAGCCTGAGCTTCTCCGGCTTCTCCACTCACCACGGGCTCGAGTCTCCACTGCTCGACAGCCCCACGTCCCGCACTCCTCCCCCGCAGAACAGTGCGTCCTCCTCGGCCTCGAGCTTCTACGAGGAGGCGCTGTCCCCCAGCTCCTGCATTAACAGCGCTTTCAACTTCCCCGGCCAGGATCTCAAAGCCTTACTGGCCCCGCTGGCGGTGCACACTTCCAGCGGCTACAGCTCCAGCGGTGCCTACTATGGGAACATGCCCGGCAGCGTGTGCCCGCCCTCCCCACCTCCCTCCTACAACATGAGCCACCTGCAGGCGCTGCGCCGCCTCAACGAGTCCCCGGTGTTCGAGCCCCCTCCCAGCCCACCTGACTCGCTCTCTGACCGGGAGAGCTACGCGAGCGGGTCCCTAAGCTCTTCCGGGAGCCTCAGCGGCTCCGAGTCCCCGAGTCTGGACGCGGGGAGGCGTTTGCCAATCTTCAGCAGGCTGTCGATTTCTGATGACTGAACTTGTTTGGTGTTGTTTTTGTTTTCAAACGGATTACGGATGGCCTAAAGGGGAGTGGAGGACTCAGACTGGCCCTTATCACGCAGTGGTTCAATGCCTGGCCACGGGCCCTCCGCTACATTTCAGCGGCAGACACCAGCTGAAGTGCCTTTGAGCAAGACATTAGTCCCCAGCAGCAGCTCTCGGGGCAGCCCCTGCTCTGACCTCCCTGGAGGGGGGCAGAGCAGAGCCCCACCTGGGATCAATGAACAGTTAGAAGTGTCCTTGACCTGGCATTAGTCTAGTGTTTCTTGTATGTAATATAGCTGTATTAAAGTTAGATAGTAACAGAAGGCATTCCACCAGTGCCTTGCCCAAGGGCTCAGAGCAGCCCCTCCTTCAGCTCTATCAGGCAAGCCACACTTTTCCTGGGATTAGATGTGTAACATGACTTGACAAGAAGAAGAGACTAAAGCGGTGTCAGATTTCCTCCATCCTGCCAAGAAAATGCCTTGACTCAAAGTAACATGTTTTTCTTTTCTTCTCCTGAAAGCTTCTACTTCCATTCCAGTCTGTCTTCTCCCAGCGCCACCCAGTGGCTGCTGGCTTAGTCTAGCTTGTTGCTTGGTTGAAAAGCACTCTTGAGTTGGGTTTGTTTGGGGAAATCACTGCTGATGGTTGAATATATATTTTTTTAGCTGTTTTTTGAGTGATTTACATAGCGGTGCATAACTGGCTATGGACTATTTAACTTATTTATTATCTTGTGAAAAAGTATAGGCTACATTGGTAATTTGTGTCCATACTGTATTTATCAAGTATGATGAAGCAATAGATCTATATTCTTTTATGTTTAAATTATGATCGCCATTATTAATCTGCATAAAGTGGAGTGTATGTTCTTTTCACAGTAATATATATATTTTGTTTTTTTTTTCTCCTTTTGTAACTTCACTTGGTTATTTTTATTGTAAATGAGTAAAAAAAAATCTTAATTTAAGAGAACGTATGTGATATTTATTTCATTAATTTTGTTTTGTTTACGTTTAATAAGGTTTGCGTGTTTGCTACAGAGGTCTGTCAGTGTGTAGAAGGCTTTTCCCGTTTTTTTTCTTTAGTTTTTTTTGTAGAATGTATAAACAATGTGGTTGTACAGACCGTCCAAACCTTTCGTTTTGTTTTAGACCAGCGTCAAACAACCCAAGTCAATTTAAATTAACCAAAAAGTATTTCTGTGCTTGCACGAGGTCTCACTGTGATTCCAGCCACGTGCTAAAGAATGTAGCACCCCCAGTATTTCTGATGTAGTGCCTATGGGGTTCACCATCCTCAACTTGCCTTATATAAGATTAACCAAATAAAGTATTTTCCTACGTCTTTTATATACACAGGTCGAACTGAATGTAGAGCAAGGTTGTTACCACTCTGATAAGACAACCATAACTTCTTCTAAACCCCCATTCCTTATATTATTATTATTATTTCTTTCTTTTTTTGTTGAATCTAGTTATTGGAGAGTTTTCGCTGGCGAGGGACGTGGTTTAACACATTTGGTTGTACATAGTAGGTACAGGGGGATGCGCACTATGTACTTTTGACTACTTTATCAGAAGTAAAGCTTTTTGAATGTAACACAAACGGACAAACAAGAGAGTTGTGATATTTTTGGGGAGTCAGTTCACTACAAATTGAGTGTGAGACTGTTAACTTTGTACTGTACATTTTTGTAGTTCTCCCAATAAAAGACATTTTGAAAATACCTTTATTCTTATAGTTTCTTATTATCCTTATGTCTAACGTGTTTTCAGAGCTACATATTGGTTAAATATCTCTACTTAACTTTACTGAAAAAAACACAATATAGTTATAGTAGTCAATAAGCTGGATGCAAAATATCAGTATAAACCTAAAGTAATGCTGAAAAAATACTTCAAAAGTTGCTATAAAACAACATATCTGCCCCACGTTCTCATATTTTGCGTAGTACTTTGTTTTGTACAAGTAATACAACTACTGCTGCAAATATTTTAAAGCATGACCTCCAACTACTACTATTACTGCAAGTACTGAAGTAGAAACCACCTGAGAAAAGTACAAAAGTAAAGTTTACTTGAAGTGAATATACTGAAAAATCTACTACAATATAATTATAAATACTACAATATAAAAATAATTAGTTATTGTTGTTGTTGTTTAGTAGAAGTAGTAGTAGTAGCAGTAGTAGTAGTAGTAGCATTTGTTGTTTAGTAGTAGTAGTAGTAGTAGTAGATGTAGTAGTAGCAGTAGTTGAAGTAGTAGTATACAACACAATACAACATATCTGTTCTCATATTTGTGTACTACTTCTTTGTGTACAAGTAATACAACTACTACTGCAAATATTTTAAAGCATGACCTAGTAGTAGTAGTAGTAGTAGTAGTAGTAGTAGTAGTAGTAGTAGTAGTAGTAGTAATATACAACATATCTGTACTCATACTTGCGTACTACTTTGTTTTGTACAAGTAATACAGCTACTACTGCAAATATATTAAAGCATGACCTCCAACTCCTACTATTACTGCAAGTACTGGAGTAGAAACCTCCTGAGAAAAGAACAAAAGTAAAGTTTACTCGAAGTGAAAATACTTAAAAGCTACTACTTATAATCTTTCCCTGTGTACTAACGGTTATACTCAGCAGTGTACTACGTATTATGCAACTACTGCTTTAAAGGGGAAGTACTGCATCTCACTCAAGTAGGCATATGTGAGAAATACTGCATATTTGGTATATTAGTCACTTTTTAACACAATATCTGTAGATGAGACTGAAACTATTTACAAAAGTGTTAAAATGTCACATAATTTGAGACTTTGTTGCTTCTAAGTGACTGAAAATGGCTCTACTTTAGCGTTTTACTTTCCGTTGTCTTCTCCTGTGCTCTTGTCCCATAATCCCGGTGTGTTTGGTACAGTACACAGGAGGTGGTAACGTGCCTATATGACCTGGCAGTTGGAAAAAGCCCCCGGGCCCCAGGAAGAAGGGAGCCCCCCGGTGACCTTTGACCCCACTTGGCTGGCTGCCTTTGAGCCTTTATGTGCAGTGAAAACTCCTCCTGCTCCTGTGAGTACAGTCAAAAGAGGAGGAGAGGGCAGGATTTGGACGCGGCCGAGAAAATGCATTCCGTCCCCATTCTGGAAAGTTCTGGACAGTGCGAGCGAGGAGTTCAATGGGCTGCGTTCAATTAGACCGAGAAACAGTGTTATATCAGAGAAGTCATGTTTAAAGTATTAGTGGGGTACAAAGAAGAAGGAGTTAAAGTACTAGTTGTAAACTGTAGCAGTAGTAGTAATAGTAGCATTTATTACTTATTTCCTGTTTTATTTTGACTTGTACATGTACATTATTATTGTACATATTTATGCCTTATTTGACATCTTTTTTGCTACTTATTTAGAATTTATATTTATTAGTAGTAGTAGTAGTAGTAGTAGTAGTAGTAGTAGTAGTAGTAGTAGTAGTAGTAGTAGTAGTAGTAGTAGTAGTAGTGCTAGTAGCAGTTGTTGTTTTTTTGTAGTAGTAGCAGCAGTAGTAGTAATAGGGGTAGGAGTAGCAGTAGTAGTATTAGTAGTAGTTGTTGTAGTTGCACTAGTAGTAGTAGTAGTAGTAGTAGCAGTAGTAGTAGTAGTAGTAGTAGTAGTAGTAGTAGTAGTAGTAGTAGTAGTAGTAGTAGTAGTAGTAGTAGTAGTAGTCAGTAGTAGTAGTAGTAGTAGTAGTAGTAGTAGTAGTAGTAGTAGTAGTAGTAGTAGTAGTAGTAGTAGTAGTAGTAGTAGTAGTAGTAGTAGTAGTAGTAGTAGTAGTAGTAGTAGTAGCAGTAGTAGTAGCAGTAGTAGTAGTAGTAGTAGTACAGTAGCAACAGTAGTAGTAGTAGTAGCAATAGTAGTAGTGGTAGTAGCAGTCGTTGTTGTTGTTTAGTAGTAGTAGTAGTAATAGTAGTAGTAGTGGTAGTAGTGATAGTAGCAGTTGTTGTTTAGCAGTAGTAGTAGTAGTAGTAGTAGTAGTAGTAGTAGTAGTAGTAGTAGTAGTAGTAGTACTCAGGGCAGTAGACGGGGGCGACAAAGGCGTCTGTTGTCACGGGGCCCAGAATCGGACACTCTTCCTATTAATCTATATTAAAGAAAACCCCATGTGAAACTTCTCCCCCCAGGCCTCCAAATGCATGAAGACGCGCCGGGTAGTAGTAGTAGTAGTAGTAGTAGTAGTAGTAGTAGTAGTAGTAGTAGTAGTAGTAGTAGTAGTAAGATCATTTCTTCCCTATTTTCAAAAACATTGGGCAGTGAGTCAGAGCAAGTAATGGGTTAAATTGAATAGAAGCTGTAAACAGACAATAATAAAGGATTACTCAGAAATGTGTGAATGAAACAAAACACAACTCCAGGTACATTTTTGATGAGAAAACCAGATTCCAACATGACTAAAACTTCACAAGAGTTTATTTAACGTAATACAGGACCTTAAAAATCACAAGTAGGCAATAGTCCTCTACAGTGACTATGGGAAAGTTTTACCATTCACACGAACTTGTAACTTTTTAAAACTCTGAGAGACATTGTTGGAGGACATCTTTGTTTCATTTGTGCTACTTTTTGAGCGGCTTTTGTTACATAGAAAAAAAGCAGGCTCGGTTTTGAACACGGCCAAGGTCTGAACTCCCACCCAGCTCTATTCAAACCGCGTCCAGAAACATCCAGAAAGCAGATTCGATATCACACTGAAATCAAGCCAGTACAAAACAGATTAAATTTTATTAGCTGTAAGCCTACTGCTACTGCGCCGTTTGACCTATTTCCCTCCTGCCAACTGAACAGACTGTTTGTGACACATAGATTGTACAAATAAAAAAAAAATTATACGTGTTATAAAAGTCCAAGTCCAAGGAAACGTCTGACAGGGCAACTTTTCAGACATAAAACCATAATATGAATACGTCAATCAGATATGCATATTGAAACTTTACAGCTGATATCATCAATATCCTTGGGGGTGTGACACTGTAGGCATGTTCTGTCTTACCCTTTGTTAACCTTTACAGACTGTAAAAAGAAGGAAGAACTTATTTTGGTGTCTAAGTTTGGGAACCTGGGCCATGGGGGAATCTCCAAACAGTGAACTCTTGAACTCTGTCACCACTGTCACATAAAAAAGTACACACAAACATGGTCTGTACAGTTTCACACTTTTAAAATTCCCTAATACAGACATTTAGCCGGCAATATAATTATATTTGGCCCATGAGATCATGTCAAATACCGTATTTTTCGGACTATAAGTCTCGCTTTTTTCCATGGTTTGGATGGTCCTGCGACTTATACTCTGGTGCGACTTATATATAAACATTTTAGACTGACAGCCGCGAAAGGAGCTCTAGGCTTGTGTGTCAGTATCTAGTACTACTATTACTCCTGTACCACTGTCATTTCGCATTCTACTGCATATGTGTCCTGTAGAAAAAGCCGTTGTTCTTCTGCAAATAGTGAAATATGCAGCCGAAAACAATAATAGAACAGCAAAGAGAAAGTCTGGAGTGAGAATGAAACTTGTGAGGGACTGGTGGCCTATTCAGCCTGTTGTTCTCTATTCTGTTATTGTTATTATACTTGCCTTTCAAGATGAAATATCAGGTCCTGGTCTCTGATTTTATAAAATACGTTCCCCCAAAAAGTGCAACTTACAGTCCGGTGCGATTTATATATGTCTTTTCTTCTTCATTGCGCATTTTTTGGCTGGTGCGATTTATAATCAGGAGCGACTTATAGTCCAGAAAATACGGTATGTATTAGAGCTGGCCCTCCGGCTACAGATCGGCTATAGAGACATTATTTATTTAAAATTTTTATATTATTTAATATTCTGCTTTTTCTGGATTCAGTGTTTAAGCAAAACTATTATTAAACATTTATTTTAATAAGAAAAGGTTGTTGAAATTTTTCAATAAATATTTAGTTTGGCCCATGACGTAGTCCCAGTGTTTAATTTCAGCCCTCTGTGAATTTGAGTTTGACACTTCTGCCCTAAAACTACCATTTTCCTTCATTTGACCCGCACTGATTGATCTAAAATCCATCTCAAAAGATACGGGTCAAAATTAGCCTGAACTAGCCTCAGTGTCCAAAAATTTTTTAGCACCTGTACAAAACTATAACATTTTTGTGTATTTTAGCAAAATTTAGGAAAAGTCATCAGATTTGAGGATAAAAGAATGATGTTTAGGGTAATTTTACTACTGCTGAATGTCAAAATGGGTAAAATTTGACCCAAATATTATGTAAGGGTTAATCTGCGTTTTATTTTAACACCCTGTGACCAAAAAGAACTGACTTAGCTGGAACGACAACTACAATTATACTTACTTATACTTATTTACTGTACTGTACTGGGCGTTTTTGCAGAGCCAGCTGACTTTGGTCTCAGTCTTTTCATAGTAAATGCAAACCAGGAGTTCCTCATTCCTCACGCTCACTGTATGAAAGGTATCTCCCGCTGTAGTTACGTAATGTGTAATTGTCTGCTATAAACAGGGCACTGACAGATGTGTGCGGCCTGCGCTGTGCAAATGTTCACTGTGTCACTGGGTACTACTGTCAATATATGTGTCTCTTTGAATCACTCACACAATATGAACCACAAACAGATATCTATCATGGGTTTCACACAGAATGATAAACGTGCACCATCGCCACAGGGATTAACTATTTAAATTTCAAACAAAATATTATAAAAAACTAAATCTAGCCAAGTTAAGATGACTTGAATTAAGAAAGTTTGATCATGATTTGAGTGAATTTCACTTGACAAGTAAAATTATCTGCCAGTGGAATATGATTTTCTATACTAAACATATGAAAACAACTTTTTACACTTAAAATAAGAACCAAAATAAAATGTTGCTTGAATTAAAAAAACAAAAACAAAACAAAACAAAAAAAAAACACTCCATTGATAGATCATTTTCCTTGTCAAGTTGAATCTACTCAAATAAAGTAAAATGTTCTTGATTCAAGTAATTTTAACTTACCTAGATACATTTTTTTTTACACTGTAGGAAAAGTCCACAAAATGTTGCATATAAAAGGAAGCTAAATAGTGTGACAAACAGCTGATTATAACTAGAAAAGCTATAGACCAGGGTGTGTCAAACTCAAATTCACAGACAGACAAAATTAAAAACTGGGACTAAGTTGTGGGCCAAACTAAATATTTATTGAAAAGTTTCAACAACATCTGCAGGTTTTCTCTTCTTTCAAGATATGTAATGTTAAACCTTTTCTTATTAAGCTGTAATACATGTTTGATATGATCTCATGGGCCAAATATAATTATATCGAGGGCCAAATTTGGCCCCCGGGCCTGAGTTTTGACATTTTTCATGTGAGTTTCATGACATTATAGCACTATTACTGCTGTTACTATTGACTATCAGCAATGGTGAAAACAACCTGCATAGACTTATGATACCTGCAGTACTGTCCTATAGTGACCTGTCACATGAGGGACCAGGACTGAATCAGAACTGATACAGGACTGACCCAGGAGAACTAAACCAGGACTGAACCAAGACTAAACCAGAACTGAACCAGGACTGAGTGTCTGGATGGGCCCGGAGGTGCACCCGTGTTGTCCGTTGGGTGACCGCTGGTGAAAGGACAGGCGCAGGGCTCCGCATCCCATGGGGCTAAGCCATTGCTCGATCTCGCTTTGTGGACACCCTGCTCCACGGGCTCGGGGTACTCTATCTTGCTCTCGAGTTCAAGATTTGTCCTGGTTTAGTCCTGGTTTAGACCTAGTTTAGTCCTGGTTCAGTCCCAGTTCAGTCCTGGTTCATGTGTTGTAGTCATTGCTTTATATTCTGTAGGTGATTATGAACAGCATTAATGTAAATAACATGATTCTGCATCATTTTGAGTAAAAAAAACATCAAATATTACAGATTTTTACTGGGCTTGCACCTTTATGCTTATTGATGGGGGGTTAGGTGGGCAGGATTTATCACATCGATATTCTATCATTTTATAGTAGCAACAGTTAAAAACATATGGAACTACATATCCCATGATTCATTTCAGTGCAGACAACATAATTTTGTTTTTTTACTTTAATTCTTGCAATTATGAGTAATAATTCACACCAAAATCTTGTCAAGGTATTTTAAAAGCAAGAAGTATCCTACCCACACATCTAATAGCTTCTCCAAAAGATCACAGTACATATTGTGCAGAGAGTTTTGGATATCCTTACTATAGCTATAGACAAGTATGCCCACCTAAATGAAATTCTTGCCCACTAAATCAAACCTACTCCCTAATATGAAATATTTGGATGGGCAGAAAATTCAGTCAGCTAGAACCAGCCCTGGTACATTTTATACTGTACCTTTATTGATTGTGTGAAACTGGACACATGTGCACTTTCACCCGTAACATCTCATCTTTAATCTGTGTACTAACTTTTACATTTCTCACTTTCTCATCTCACACCTTTGGTCTATTTACTTCCACATATTTCTCTGCTTTGTTCAGATATCAGGATCAGCAGAAGCATTAGAAAAATACAAGTTTGGAGTCCTGTGGGGAGAGGAGTTCACGCAGAGATAAGAACCAGATAAGAACGCTGCAAATATTTACTGTACGCTCAAGATTTCATAATGAAGGTTTTATCAGCGGCACAGAGCTGCAGACCAGGCCCTGTGGGAATATGGGCCACACTATTGACACAATATACAGCCTCTAATGGAGGGCAAAGGGACCTGCAGTTTCGAGTGGGTGTATCAGACATAAAAGTTGCACTTACTGGTAGGAAATGTTGACGGAAATCCAGAATTATGTCAGATTATGATTTGTTTCAATCCTGGTGATAATATTCAGAAAGTAATTTAGCAATCTATTCAAAATGTAACAAAAGATTTTCACTTTTTTGTTGAAAGTCAAAGGAGCAGACACCAAAGTCGTGCACCGGATACGGGTAAATAGTTGCTGAAACACAACGTTCTGAACGTTCTGGAATTTTATGAGCGGGTATGCGGGCGGATATTAATTACACACGGGTGAGTCAGGACTAAATTAGGACTAAACCTAGAGTACACCAGGTCTAAACCAGGACTAATCTTGCAGAACATCAAGCTCGCGGAGCAGGGTGTCCACAAAGCGCGATTAGGCGGCGGCTGCACATACCTCCATGCGGCGCGGAGCTCTACACTAGTCCTTTCACCTGCACTCACCTGACAGTCTGCACACCTCACCACAGTGAGTCCTGGTTCAGTTCTGGTTTAGTCCTGGTTTAGTCCTGGTTCAGTCCATGGCATGTGCAGCATCTCGATCTGTGTTTCTTCTGCTCAATAAATAATACCTGTGAAGTGATGACAGTCGCGTCTCTGAATTCGTATTTGTACTGAGGAGAGCGTAACCATTTCATTTCATGATTTTAATTCTTGAAGTCGTAACTTTCCTAACAATTCGTATTCTGATGGATGCTTCAGTTAGAAAGCTTTTAATATGTGTGTGGTTTATCATGGGCACAGGTGGGTGCGGGTTTAACTTTGATAAAATCACGGGTTAACGGGCGGGTGTGGTGCTGTTCTGCGCCGTTGTGGATGGGTGTGGGTCTCCAAAAGTGGACCTGTGCAGGACTCAGGACCATGAACGCTTGTACTGATTAAGTTTTGAGGCGATCTTAAAACTTTTTTGACAGTGTTTGCATTTTGTCACGTGTGCATTTTATCACCATGGTAACTGGTGAACATTATACCATAGAGATGCATGTAGAACACCCATAGCATGAAGTCAGTAGGTTGCGTTCATGGTGTATCACAATATTTTAGAATCCATGTAGTCTAAACTTGTTTTGGACGACAGGTCAGTTTTCTGTGATACATTTTAAGATGGTTTGTGGTTCGTATCGCTGTAAAAACTGGCACAAAGTTCTTCTGTGTCAGTAAAAGTAAACAAAGTTAAATTGTTTTTTTTCATATTGACTTCATAAAGTGGTTCCATTATTCTTTTATCTATCATTATTATTCTCCACTCCACAGACGTGATTGTTATCAGCTGAAAGGACTTTAAACCATAATCTATATGTGAGCCAATCCCGAACAAATAATGATACGGTTCAACATTTGTCCATCATAAGATTAGATATTATTTATAACAGTGAAAGTTTTATTAGTCCCTGCCCTCCATTTGAAATATGGGAGAAAAAAAATAACAATACTAGGGACAGATATGCAAGTCAATTATTTTTAGATCCAGGATGATCACGTTCAGAAATCCACTAAGAGGCCTTCAAACATGTGCTTGTTTGGGCCAAGTTTGAGTCCAGTTTAGGTCTGATGTGGACTTGGTTTTAGTCCTGGTCTAGAAATTGCATAATGTGTGAAATAATTAAGTTGACCTACCTGGATAAATAATGTTTAAAGGTCATATATTACGTAAAACTTGTGAGCTTTAAAGGGCAGTTCAGAATTTTGGACATAGGACCTCATTTCCTAGTGAGCCAGAGTGTTGGAGACGTGTGGAGACACTTTTTTAAAATATTCCATCCAGTTCTTGTATTTGCAGAGGTCACTGGTGCTAGGCTAGTGCATGTCAATGGCCATAGTTATCCTGCCACTAAAAACAGTCTTACCCACTCCACAAAACACCCGAAGCAAATCTATTATTACACCAGACTGTCGATGTAAATGTCTGTGTTGATAGAATAATGTTTGAAATAAAACTAACCTTGTATTTGAAGGATTTATGTCTGAGCAGCAGTGAGTTGTACTTCCTGATAGAAAGTTTGGCAGCGGCGGATTGATATATGAGAAAATAGTCCCTCAACATGCGACGATTCATGCGATGCAAGGTTAGTTTTATTTCCAAAATTATTCTATCAACACAGACATTTACATCAACAGTCTGGTGTAATAATAGATTTGCTTTGGGTGTTTTGTGGAGTGGGTAAGACTGTTTTTAGTGGCAGGATAACTATGGCCAGTGACCTCTGCAAATACAAGGACTGAATGGAATAGTTTTAAAAGTATCTCCACACGTCTCCAACACTCTGGCTCACTAGGAAATTAGGTCTTATGTCCAAAATTCTGGACTGTCCCTTTAAGCCATGTTAGAATGTTGTTACCTCCTCAAAACATACTGTACCTGGAGTTCTGTTTTTGTTTCATAACTCTTTATTATTAGTCTGTCTACATCTCCAAAGCTCAAAATGCTCAGTTCCACCTCGTGATATCATCAAGCAGTAGTTTTCAAGTTAACAGCTCCTTTTACCTTTAGTTCAGTACAGATTGGCAGAAGATTCCAGGTCTGAAATTGTCCGAATGATTCTTGTGAAGGTGTATGGATCTTAAAAACACAGTGGAGCACTTCCTGTATTACCACATGACATCACAAGGTAGAACAGAGCGTTTGCTGTCCGAGAGAACTCTAAATATGCAGGGTTTGTGTGTTAATTGTGTGACTGAAACAAAACACAACTCCAGGTATATTTTTGATGAGGAAACATTATAACATCACTCAGGAAAAAGCGTAATATAAAATAAAAATAGTTCTGGGTTTTAGTTCTAATTTTGGTGTATGTTTAAGTGTGAACGCCCTTAGACAACTATTCATCCTAACAATGATTCACTATTAATGACTGTTCGACACTAGCCTGGTTCATTCACTTTGTGGAAACCGTCTGACCTCGCAGCATTAGGATTTGTTCAGTTGACGGTATGCGGGTACTTTTTTTATTTACCCAATCGCTGCTATTTGGTCGTGACGTATGTAATTCGCAGCTAACAGGGCTAAATGGTATATAAGCTTTTCCCAAATCCCTTAGGAAGAAGGACAATAATGTCTTTCCCCTTGATAAAATTCACTGAACATTCTCTTTGTTCCGGCTTTAAATCCTCGATCTCGGGAATCGTTGTCAACGCAGAATGTGTGGCTCTTCGCTGATTGGCTGGTGCCCGAACTCGCACTTCCGGGGTTTTTGCGAACTGTTTAGTGTATTCTGATTCCTGACCTAGTCACTGGAGAGAAATGAAATTGAGCGGAGGCACTAGGCGGCGCTGGCCTTTCTAGTAAAACATTTCTGTCTATCTTAAAACCCGTCATATCAAAAGGAGGCTATGAGCTTATTACACTTTAACTAAGACCCAAAATGATTAACAGCTTCTAGTACACAGACTTTATTATCTGCCCATCATCCAAACAAGGTCTTTAAGCACGCACTAAAACAGCTTGACCCCCAGGTCGGGCCGAGCTTGCCACAACAATACGCGGACAAGGCTTGCTTCCCCGCGCGGCACAAATAGTCACTTGTGGAAGGTCTGTGCTGTGCTTAAAGAGGAGAGGGGAAGCCGGAGTCGCAGGAAAAGCAATGGGACAGGGCCGAAGGGGAAGAGGGTGGTGTCTTCCGGCTCTAATCACCACTCTGGAAGTTTCCTCTCATTGTGCCGGCCCCAGACGCAGAAGCAGAGCCTGTGGAGCAAAACATCATGTCCTCAAGTAGCTCACGGTGTTACAATGGAGATTACAGATTTGTGTGGGGCTGCGGTGAGGAGCAGAACGCAAAGCTCGACCCAAAAACATGCACGATAGGCCAAATTCTACAGCTAAGGTAGTTTTGACCAAAGTGAGCTCAAGATCAAGATCAGTCTCCATGCCCAAGACCCCTTACAGGTCATGCAGCCAGCGACAGAAGTTTGGATCGAGACAAATTTCATGAAGTTTATCTTAACCTCAGCCTTAAAGGTGTAATTTTTTGGTTGGGGATTCATCACTCTCTCCTTTGAATGACTGAATGATTTGAATCCAGAGTATGATATTAAACAAATATACCTTATATTTATTGAATTACAGGTGGTTTTACTGCGCAAAAATACCTAGAAAAACAGAACTTTTTACTGAGCATGTTCGCCTCTCCACAGATCTGATCAGCAACTTGGCCTGATTTGGTCCTCATGATGATAAAAGGGTTTAATGCCATACTGTGAAATATTTCAGGCAAAACAATAATATATCCATAGAAAAAACAAGTGGTGGACCCTCCAGCAGAAAAGTTACACAATGCACCTTTAAAGCCATCCTCCTGCAGTGCAAAATCTAAAAAAGTTAAAATGACTTGAATTAAGAAAGTTTTGTCATGATTTTAATCAATGTCACTTGAGAAGTAAAATTATCGGCAAATGTGACAAGACTTTTTGTACTTAAAATATGAAAATGCATCTTGCTACACTTAAATTAAGAAAAACAACAACTTTTTTGCACTTAAAATAAGAAAGAAATCGGATTATCTTCCGACTCCCACTTGAACTTTGGATTTGACGTCACGTCCGAGCTTGAAGTGTACTATGATGTTTCGCATGTTGGACTACGTGGATTATGATTATGACTCTTCTCTCATTTCATGAAATCAATGTCACTTTAATTAATACAATTTTTGTTATGATTTCTCTTTTGTTACAACCTTAGGGATGTTAACGCCTGTTAAATTAAGTATTTGTTTAATATTGGCCTCACCACAACACCGACTACCAAACCCACAGGCAGTGATACTGACGCGGTGAGGAACTGCAGTAATACGAGTGACTGAAATTGTCATTTAAACCACTGAAGTGTCCAAACACAATGAAAAGACACACATATTTACATGTCACAGTGGTCGGAACTATTTTGGATTCTGACTCAGAATCCTTGCTTGGTCACTCTTTCTGCCACCAAGGTCCGAATTGCGCCATCCCAGGAAAAGGGGCGTGTCACGCGTGTCGCTTGGCAACTTCCTCGGAAAACCGATTCGGAAGGATAATCGAACGCAGGGTTAAACCAGTTCTCCCCTGCGCATGGTCCAGCCCACAACCTCCTCCCAAGGTTTTAAAAATGTCTGACATGAGCCACGCCCCCTCTTTTGTCTGGATCATGTGGAGCTGCAGGTGAGTGTGGTGATAAATGGATGTAACTGAAATGAATCTACAAATAAAGTATATTTTAATTTTAAATATATTTTGTGATAATTAAACGGAAACTAAGAATTATCGTAACTGTTAGGTAGGATATGGTAACAAATTAATGTGTGTATAAATTAAATGAGTTTAAAATCTGATTCATAGTCATATAAAACAGGGTGTATTGCCCTAAGACACAAAAACAGAACGTACAAGAGCCACTTCTGCCCCATTATGACATTCCCACAGGTCTTCCATTCCAGTACTAACCAGTCCCAGCCATGTTTAGCTTCTGAGATCAGATTAGGTTCATTTTCCAGGTGCACAGCAAAAACTGGAGGGTTAAAATTTTAGGGTAAAATATTTCAGAGTTGTTTTTAACACCAAAAATATTATTTTAACTATTTGAAAGTTAAACGGGCATTTGAGTTGGAGTTATTTGTCAGAGTTGATGTGGTTGAGGTTAATTCAACTTCCCTTAGTGTTAATTCAACTTCTCTTAGTGTTAATTCAACTTCCCTTAGTGTTAAATCAACTTCTCTTAGTGTTAAATCAACTTCTCTTAGTGTTAATTTGGCTCCTCCCATTCACCACTTCAAACTCTTGTGAGAGAAGACCAGTTTGAACCAGTTTTGCACATAATTTCATCTTAAATTAACTAAAATAAAGTAAAAAATAAAATAAAACACCTCTGTTTGTTGTTTAGCTAGATCAGAATAACTCTACAAAGTGTTATCTGTTTACTCTCAAAACGTGAATATAACTCTGGATTTCTGGGTTAAACAGGAACTTTGGTCCAGTGTTACTTAATTTACATTTCCAAAAATGTTAAATTAACTCTAGAACAGATTGGACTCATATAAACCCTGAGAAAATGTTAAAGTTCATTCTGTGAGAGTCAATTTTAACACTCCACTTTTTGCTGTGTGGTATGACTCTTAAACGTTCAACAGGACAATAAGCAAAGTGAGGCTTGGAACTGAACTCACTATGTTGATTAACAAAGAGCCAGTGTTGAAACAACAAAGTCAACTGTAACACGGTTAGTAGTTTTTTTTTGTCAACAGCCGTGACCACATGACTATGACTTTTCAAAATGACCGCTCCACTTATAACCTGTAGGAAACGCTTCATGGTTTTTTCTTACCGTGCAGTTTGTTCACTCTCCTAAAGCCTACATCATGCTTGTACATTTTGTCCTCTGTCCACCTTATAAAACGTTATCAGGGCCGGTGTTGAATGTATCTGTGTGTGCTGTAACGCCACACCTACAAGTAACACAGTCTTTATGTACCAGGAGCCCGGCGCAGTTATACCGGCCGTGTTGTCTTAGGCACAGCTCATTTAAGACGGGCACAGTGGACTACTCAGACATGTGATGCTGAAAAGGTGCCAAGGCAGCAGGCATGCACTCCAAAAAAAGTATTTAAGCTTCTACGGTAGTCAAATTACATGAATGAATGAATGAATTTTGAATATTTATCTTGTTTGGACAACTTATTTACGTTGTCAATTACGATTTTACTTTTTGTAGGTGATTTTCTTTCAATATAATGTATGTTTTTTTGTTTTGCAGTTCCATCCAATAAGTCAACGCCACAGGAATTGGAAAAATAAAATTTAAATTTAAAAAAAGAGGGGAAAAATTTAGTAATTTAATATGATCAAGCTTTACTCCTGACTTTAAAGTGTACAAAAATAGGCCTAAACAGAACCTGAGTCCGTTTTTTAGAGTGCAGAGAGAGTGCAGTACTGGTATGTGACTTGGCTCAAGTACCTGCAGTTTGTGTACTGTTCAATTATCAGTTTGATCATTGCTCTGCTCTGTGCCAAACGTCTGACCCCTCCCGCTACAACAACACACGCACGTCCTCTTTGGACACAGCCAGGAAGTTTAGCGCCATTGTGTTTGATGACACAGCAGCTTTATGGACTCATAACAGCCTAAATATACAGTAGTGCTACAAAGGAATTATTAGATACTTTTACGACAGTACTCCCAATTAGGGGGTGTAACGATATCCAAGTCTAACGATACGATATATCACGGTTTGAATCTCACGGTACGATATTTATTGGGATATCGTACTGGGATATTTGTTCTGTTTATTTTGTACGATCATAAACGATTCATTACTTCATTAATATTATTAGTTTGTACAACCATAAACGAAAACAAAAAATCCTTAAATTTTTCAATCTCATTGCTGTTTATTTTGTACAATCATAAATAATAAACTTTGTGCCTACGATAACATTATTATTAGTATGTATGACCATAAACAAAAATATGTTCCTGTGTGTATGTATATGTCTGTTATGCATATGTGTATATATATATATATATGTATGTATGTATGTGTGGATATATGTTTTTGTATATATGTGGTTATATTTCTGCATAATGACAGGTAAGCACTCCAAAGGTGATATTAAAAAAAAAAGTGAACCACGTGATTATGTAAAACAATTGGGGTAGGACTCTATGAGCTTTTTAAACTTCATCCTACTCCTTTTGAGCACCAGGTCACAAATATGTTCATGTACATATCACTATTTTTGTTATTGTTTTTGAATTTTGTTGTGCCTGGCTCAAACAAATAAATAAATGAAATGAAAATATCGTGGGACAGCTCACGATATGGTGGGGAGATGTAACAATATCGAAATCTCTCTGTACGATATTTTCACAATATACATCTCACGGTATGATATTTATTGCCAACAAAACTGTTAATATGCGACTTTTTCCTCTTAAAATGTCTTAAAAGTGCTTAGAACTGCTATTTCTTGTAGTCTACACTGAAATGGAGCAAAGGATCATGGTCTATGTAGTTCCCTCTGTCTTTTTTTTTTTTTTTTAGCTATTGCTGCACCATAACTCTTAATTTAAGCAAATATATATGTAATTCAATATATTGTGATGTTATTGTGCGACTTTTGACGATACAATATCACGATATTTTGGTTATTGTTACATCCCTTCTCCCAGTACTTCAGCTTTTTTCTGTTAAAGCTGCACTAACTAACTGTAACTTTTCTGGTACAAGATCCTCTATTTGCTTATGTTTAATCCCACACCGTGGAACATTTTAGACAAAACAATGACAGTTGTGTCTTTAGGCAAGGCCCTTCCCCCAAACTGAAGTACAATGATGAATGAATGGGTCTGTATTTGTGAAAGCAGATACAGGACAATGGATGGAAATTAGCCTATAGCTACAATCCGACTTATCTTACGTGTCATGAACCTGCGCTGTCCTGACAAACAAACAGCACATGATTAAAAAAAACACACAACTCCAGTTAGATTTGTGAGGAGGAAATAACTTTAAAGTTTGGTTTAAGGTTTAAAATAAAACGATTCAGCACAATATGGTAACTGTGAGTAAATAGGATCTCCCCAGCGGTGAGGTAAACCAAGGTGAGCCATACTCAGCCTGTTTGTGTGGTCATGTCATCTGCGGCGATGGTTTGTCCGTGGGGGGCATGGGGCAGTAGAGGGGGGTATGGGAGGGGCTGGGGGGTATGGGAAGGGTTGGGGGTTGATAGGAGGGGCAGGTGGGTGTGCCGGATGTGTCGGGCTGCTCCCCCTCTCCCCTGGATCTCCGTGTCCCTCTCCCTTCGTCCCTCTCCCTTCGTCCGTCTCGTCAGTAAATATTTACGGAGCAGCGTCTGTGAGAGGCGAGTGTTTACGACGCTCCTCTCACTGCGAGCGCTGAGTTACAACAGCTCTGAACTGTGCACTGTGCGCATTTACACTTTAGGACATTTTGTTTAGTACATGTGACCTCAGCACACGAGGCCAAGAAACGTTCAGTGATTACACGCTCTGATATTAGAACATGAATGAATGCTCTTTTATGATATCTATTTCGAAATAGACACTGCATATTAAATTACAGTTTCAGTATGTAACTTTCTGGATGTGGCACGTCACCTGCATGTTTCCATAGAAATATAGTGTTAATAAAACAACCAAAATGACTAAAATGTGGCTTTAAATTACCGTAACTTATTTTCTTTTGAATTCCAGTGGCCAGATGTAAACTAGTGCACATATAATGCCTTATAATTAATGCTTTTTACATGGACTATGACCTGAAAAATAATATGTTTTAAGACATGTTTTTACTAGGGGTGTAACGATATCCAAGTCTCACGATACGATATCGTCACGGTACAATATTTACTGCGATATCGTGGGAAAACTCACGATTAGGGATGTAACAATAGCCAAATCTCAGGATGATATTTATTGCAATATTTTGATGAGACTAACCAGCTAAAACTGTTAATATGTTACTTTTTCCTCTTCAAAGGCCTTGACAAGACTTAATCCAAAGAACTAAGACTTAAAAGTGCTTAGTTCTGTTATTTCCTCATGTAGACTGTACTGAAATGGAGCAAAGGATCATGGTCTATGTAGTTCCCTCTGTCTTTTTTAACTCTTAATTTAAACAAAGAGACTTGTAATTCGATATATTTTGATGGTCCACGATATTATTGTGAGAACTTTGACGATACATATCACAATATTTTAGTTATTGGTACATCCCTAGTTTTTACCACAAGGCGTCCCTTAATTTAATTTAGTTTCCAAAGTCATACAGATGAATCTCATTTCCCAGAGTGTCCAGTCCAGCTCTTCACACAAGCACATCACAGTCTGTAAATGTACTCAGGGATGTTAAACAAAACAAATGTCACTGCTGAGACATTTAAATGACGGACATTTGCATGAACGTGGTATTAAATATTAAACTTGTGTTTTTGAGGCTGGTAAAGTGCAGCAGTCACAGGTTATAACACTGAGTACTTGTGCTGGTCCTATAAAAAAAAGCATTTGCATTTGTTATAAAATCCAGACCAAATCAAAATGTAAATGAATGTTGAAGGAAAGAATTTGCTTTTCAAACCCCGACAGGAAAATAAAACCGAAAATGTATAATGCAACTGGAAGTGTGCACAGTGGAGCTCAGCAGTGACTCATTCATTTTTCTCTTCAACTTCAGAGGCTAATCATTTGTAGTAACTAATGACCACAAGACCTACACAGAGAGAGCGAGACAGAGAGATGGTAGAAGAGTCTGTGTAGTGACCTTCCTGGTGCACAAACCCTCTGTACACTCATCCTGTGTGTGTTGGAACATTCTCATAAAACCTGTTTTCTTTCCTCTGTGACTGTAAATGATGCAAATGTGAAGCTGCTCATCTCTGCTGCAGGGAGCTGTCCTGTACGGAAGCCGAGAGGGGTCACAACAAACGCAAACGCCGCAACAAATACAAATGCGACAACACAACAAAAAGCCACAACACATCAAAAAGCCACAACGGAAATGACCGCGGGACTCTATTTTCCGACGGACCGATCAAGCGGCAAGTGAAGAAGAAGAACTACTACGTGAAAAGTAAAGGAACGGAGAAGTTGGAAACGTAAGTAAAAGTCATTTATTGTTTTATCATTATTCGTTTCACATTGTAGTTCTTCTTCTTCACTTGCCGCTTGATCGGTCCGTCGGAAAATAGAGTCCCGCGGTCATTTCCGTTGTGGCTTTTTTTGGTGTGTTGTGGCTTTTTAATGTGTTGCGGCATTTGCGTTTGTGTTGCGGCGTTTGCATTAAAGTAGAGTCCTGCGGTCATTTCCGTTGTGGCTTTTTTTGTTTTTTTGTGGCTTTTTGTTGTGTTGTCGCATTTGTATTTGTTGCGGCGTTTGCGTTTGTTGTAACTCCTCTCTGCTTCCGTCGTCCTGGGCACTTTGCATCATCTCAATCACAATATTCAGACAATATTTTAGCTATGCACCAGGACTGTGCTCAAACTCGCCTGCAAACGTTTTTTAATGGACCGTCAAGAGGACAGATTACACTTTAGTTTAGACCCATGTTTGGGAGATTACACCGGATGTTTATCTTTTTTAAATATAGACGACGTATCAATATTCTAACTTCGCATATCTCCAAAACACTCCCCACGCACTCCGACTCTAGAGCAGTGCAGTGTGTGTGTGTGTGTGTGTGTGTGAGCGACTTTCACTGTGCTTAATACGACACTGTCTCTGAGCCTTGGTTTCAGTGGTTTAATATTAGAGCCTATGTTATCTAAGTGATACCAGATAAGAAACACACATCCTCCCTCACGTTCTGTTTATGCAGAGAGCAAAATCTAAATATTAAAGCAGACATTTACGTATTCAGAAGGTTATCAACAACAGCGCTCACAAACATTACCGCGGATGCCCTTCCCTTTGCAACAGACTATGATAAATAAAAACAGGTGACTAATACACTTACTTTTTAAACTTTTTTTTAAAATGTACTTTTCAGAATACTTTTCTAGCAGCAAACTTTGACTCCTACTTGAATAATATTGTTGTTTTTATTGAAGTCACAGTATTCTTACTTCAGTATGACTTTGGTTACTCTTCCCATTGTGTGTTAGCCTGATTCATCACTTCGTGGAAACCGTCTGACCTCACAGCATTAGAATTCGTTTGCTTGACGTTAGGCGTTCGCTTTTTTATTTAACCAATCGCTGCTATTTGGTCATGACAACCCAAACATGCTACATAGGTCTCCAGGAAGAACAGTTGATAGTTAAGGTCAGTTAAATACAGTCAATCAATACAACCTGCCCGGGTACTACAGGTGGAAATTAGCACTGGTGCTACAACCTGGTACAATGCATCTCTCCTGTTGAGGTTAATCTAAAAATTGTGTGCTGTCTCTGTCTCATTAAATGAATAAATAAATAAATAAATAAAATAAGACATGTCCTTGTATTTGCAGAGGTCACTGGTGCTAGACTAGTGCATGTCAATGGCCATAATTTATCCTGCCACTAAAAACAGTCTTACCCACTCCACAAAACACCCGAAGCAAATCTATTATTACACCAGACTGTCCATGTGAATGTCTGTGTTGATAGAATAATTTTAGAAGTAAAACCAACCTTAAATTTTAAGGATTTAGCAGCAGCGAGTTGTACTTCCTGATAGAAAGCTCGGCAGCAGCGGACTGATATATGAGAAAATAGTCCCTCAACACGCGACGATTCATGCGATGCAAGGTTAGTTTTATTTCAAACATTATTCTATCAACACAGACATTCACATCGACAGTCTGGCGTAATAACAGATTTGCTTCGGGTGTTTTGTGGAGTGGGTAAGACTGTTTTTAGTGGCAGGATAACTATGGCCGTTGACATGCACTAGCCTAGCACCAGCGACCTCTGCAAATACAAGGACTGGATGGAATATTTCAAAAAGTGTCTCCACACGTCTCCAACACTCTGGCTCACTAGGAAATGAGGTCCTATGTCCAAAATTCCAGGCCTGTCCCTTTAACGATCACCTTTTACCTTTAGTAGAGGTGAATAACTCCAGGGGTGAAATCATCCAAATGACTCTAGTGAAGGTGTATGGAGTTAAAAAACAATGAATGAATGAAACAAAACAGAGCTCCAGGTGTGTCTGTGATGTGGAAACAACATTATAACACACTGTAGATCAGACAATAGTTTAATACGGGCTCTTTAAACCTTTTGTTATCTGACACTGGTACACAAGTTGAAGTAAAGTATCTCCGGTTGTAATATCCGCTGTGAAAGAGTGTGTAGTTGTGTGGTTGTGTAGTTGTGTAGTTGTGTAGTTGTGTGGTTGTGTAGTTGTGTAGTTGTGTAGTTGTGTAGTTGTGTAGTTGTGTGGTTGTGTAGTTGTGTAGTTGTGTAGTTGTCGGTCCCGGAGTGTGCGGTGAGATGGGAGTGACAGTGACGATGTGACAGCTCCGTGTGTGAGAGACGCACATGTCAAATGTAACAGCTCCTCAACACTGAGCTGTCCTCGGACTGAGTCAGGAGAGAAAGAACGGAGGGAGGAGAGGAGAGACAGAAAAAGAGGGAGAGAGGAAGGGGGAGAGATGAGTAGAGAAAGAAAAGAAGGGAGAGGAGTGAGTGAGGAGGGGAAGGGCCGGGGCAGGAGAGGCATAATACTGGAGTATGAGGGAGG
>NW_026571404.1:11499680-11694680 GCF_026225935.1 Boleophthalmus pectinirostris
ATTGCAATTTATCAGTAATTGCTTCTAATAATAAATACTTCAATAATATAGTCAAGTACACCTTCAAGAGAACACAACAGTATGAATATGATTTATAGGGATGTAACATTAACCGAAATACTGTAATGTCGTGGACCATCACAATATATCGAATTACAGGTCTCTTTGTTTAAATTTAGAGTTATGGTGCAGCAACAGCTAAAAAAAGACAGACGGAACTACATAGACCATGATCCTTTGCTCCATTTCAGTGCAAACTACAAGAAGAAATAACATTTCTAAGCACTTTTAAGTCTTAGTTCTTTGGATTAAGTCTTGTCAAGGCCTCCACAAAATATTGCAATAAATATCGTACTGTGAGATTTGGATATCGTTACATCCCTAATCGTGAGACTCCCCACCATATCATGCACTTTCCCATGATATCGCAATAAATATCGTACCGACAATATCATATCATGAGACTTGGACATCGTTACACCCCTAATAATTTATACTTTTTTTAAAATCATGAGAACAGTGAATGTAACTAATGAATTTTTGTGAAAAATATCATTTAAAAAAGTCATTTTGGATCCGTTTTGAATCGATTCGCGAATTGTGCAATGACGTATCACTATATATCATTGAATTTATTTTTTCTCACACCCCTAGTAGAAGGAGTAGTCACAGTTTCTGACATAATTTTGAGCTTTTGAATGATGCCACCATTTTCTTCTGTTCTTCTCCCTCCCAGTTACGACGGACCACTCCTGGATGAATGAGGGATTACACAGACGAGTTTGCGGCCGTCCTTGAGATAATCTTCATTTCGCATATGGACAAGTTGGAACCACGGTATATCTGCGTAATTATATTCTCAAAAAGCCGCTCCTAAACCTGACTCACCGCCGCATTTGTCAAGCTCTAATTAAAACCTGACCCCCCCTTTTCCTTTCATGACGCATTCCAACCGTACACTAACGCCGTTACATAACCGACCGTGGATTTTCCTTTAATCAGCGAGCAATTTCACATTTCCTGATTCAAATTTTCGTGAATCCATTCTTCATTAAAACATAATATTTCCTGATTGGGAGAGCTTTTCATTGTGTTTCTCTAAGCCTAAGGGAAGGAATAATCCAGCTCTATTACAAACACATGCCCTATTGAAATTACACTGTTATTAACTCTGACACGGTGTTATCAAATGAGCCAATCAAACTCAAAATCAACCTTTTACCGTTTAGTTATAATGTATAGCTTTTAGTTTTGCAGCTTCACTTCGAAACATCTTGTATCCAGATCTCCACATGTTGAAAATACATCGACGTTTCTCCCAAAGAACATAGAAACCATATTTTAGCCCATGGGTGAACATTTGGCTCTGTGGAGTTCTTAATGTCGTAGATCCATCATGGTGCGTTTGGTCTTTTGATCTCGCTCGGTTCAATCTATAAAAATATGGTACAGTGATGAGGTTTATTTGGGTCTTTGCTACTGTCATTCATCTGAGGGCTCTGCTAATTAGACAGGACTTGGCCGGATTCCTCTTTTCCAGTTCTGGTAGTGAACAGGATGGAATCAGGACCAAATCAGGGTTAAAGCAAGGCTAAACCAGGACTAAACTAGGACTAAACCAGTACTAACTAAACTAGGACTAAAGAAAGACTTGACCAGGTCTAAACCAGAACCAAACCAGGACTAAACTAGGACTAATTAAACTAGGACTAAACAAGGACTTGATCTGGTCTAAATTAGGACTAAACCAGGTCTAAACCAGGACTAAAGTAGGTCTTAATCAGGACTAAACCTGGACTAAACCCAAACTAAGCCAGTACTAACTAAACCAGGACTAAACAAGCACTAATCAGAACTAAACCAGGACTATACCAGTACTAAACTCAGACTAAACCTGGACCACACCAGGACTTAACCCAGACTAAATCAGGACTAACTAAACCAGGATTAAACAAGGACTAAATCAGAACTAAACCAGGACTATACCAGTACAAAACTCAGGCTAAACTAGGACTAAACCAGGACTTGACCAGGAACAAACCAGGACTAAACCTGGACTAAACCAGTACTAATTAAACCACGACTAAACAAGGACTAAACTCAGACTAAACCAGAGCTAAACTCAAACTAAACCAAGACAAAACAAACAACTGGACCAGGTCAAAATCAGGACTAAACCAGGACAAAACCAAGTCTAAACCAAATAGGACCAAAGTCCCTTTATTATACACAGATCACAACAGACCAGGAACAGCAGCAAGAACAGCACTAACCAGGACTAAACCAGCACTAAATTAGCACTTTAACCCGGGTCTAAACGGTCTAAACCTGGACTTAAAGCAGGTCAAAATCCGGTCTAAACTAGATCTCATGTATACGACTGGAACAGCTCACAATAACTGCATCAGGGCTAAACCAAGACTAAATAAATGAGAACTAAACCAGGTCTAAATAGAAAAATACTCAGTAAACCACCAAGAAACACTGATGCTTTATGAACTGCATTTGTAAAATTTTGAAATATGTTGCGATTTTGTAGTTATAACCAGTTTAAATTGACCAAATGTGGCTTATAGTTTGTCAGAATGCACAGTGATTTCAGTGAAAACATAACGTAAGGTCTGTGTTCTCTGTGAAATCCCTCGACAAACACACACACACACACACACACACACAAACCTCAGCCACAGTAGTGAAGGCTCATTAGCTCGTGTCATGATAAATGAAAACAGTGAGGGCATCTGGTTTAAATGCGGGGCTGGGGTCTTCTTTGAGGTTTGACCTGCATCTGGAGGCACATTACAGGGGTCTCTGGGTCACAGCGCCCGGATGCAGCCCCGGTTCACCCCTTTGCTCCTCTGAAATGCGCTCAACTAACCCATATAACACAGTCCGGGCTTTGGTTTAGTGCCGAGACTGGATACGCATTCAAATAGATCGATTACAGGAATAAAAACTGCTTATTAAATGCCCTGTGGAATACTGAACTACAAAAGCAAAAGACCTTAACTCGCCGGTGTGTGAAACTGAAAAACGACTTCAAAGTTTCTGTATAAAAGGAAGGGCTCCCAAAATTTGACAACTAATTACTATAATGAAGAAATATTTGAAAGCGAAAAATATTGAGCTCAAAATTCATCTTGACTCTTATTTGTCAGTTCCCGTTCTCTGCCTTTGTATCATGAGCCAAAAATAAGGAAACGTGCAAAAACAAAAAGCTGAAACTGACATTATCATTATTTACTTGATCTTCCCCAGACTTCCATCCATTATAAGAAAAACACCTCACCAAGGTCGAGTCATCATGGTGTTTGTCTGAAATGATACAGAAGAGCTTTGGATTTCCTGTTTAGTGCTGATTAGGATCTTGCAACGACACTTAAACAGTTAAACAGTTTGACAGGCGAGTTACTTTGCAGTATAGTGTGTACAGTATGAATAAATACACAAAATACTTTCACATTAAAGATCATTTAAGTATAATTGAATACAAAGGTTTATTTATTTAATGTGTTAAGACTCTGTGCCAAGGCCGCAACAAAAAGAAGGAGGTGAGAGGTTGGATTTTAAAATAAAACATATTTATGAACTAAATCACAAACAAAACACTATTACTGCCTTTTGCTTTTGCACGACTCCTTATTTTTGGCTCATGATACAAAGGCGGAGTACAAGAACTGACAAATAAGGGTCAAAGGTCAATTTTAAGCTCAATATTTTTCATGATAAAGGAGGTCTGAAATACATGAGATCTTGAAATGACATGAACTCATTTTTGACCAAACATGACCAAACAGAATATGTTCTTAAAGGTCCTATTACACAAAACGGACTCTTGTGAGATTTAAGTCAGGTTATGAATGCTGTTACCTCCTCAAAAACAGACCTGGAGTTGTCTTAACAGAAACTCTTACTGAAAAATGTAAATGTGGGCGAGGTACAAACCCGAGGCACTGACTGAATATACTGAAAGTCCTTTTTTACATAAACGACGCCAGCGTGTTTCGACCAGCAAGGGCATAATGGTAAAACGGGACACACAGGAGCCATTAAATATGATTAATTATCAATCACATGATGACGTCACATGATCACAGGAAAAAGAAATAACAAAAACAAAACAAAAAAGGTTCACCAACATGAGGAAAATATAGGTGATGAGCAAACCCACCGAACAGCAACAGGAATAACAGAACATGTTGGAGGAAGTAGGTGTGTCCATCACATAATATACAATTAAATATCACAGGTCAAAAATATAATTTACATTAAAGAATTGACAAGAGATTTAAGTTTCAGAGGAACATTGAATAATCCAAATCATCATTAAGGCTCGGATGATGTGTGGCCTTTAAGATTTACAATTCAGAAGGTTTCTTTTTTAGACAATTGATATATTTTATCGCCTCTTCTAATGTTTGGAGGGACTACCTCAATTACCATGACTTTTAAGAGGCTGACTTTGCATTAGGGCCCAGTCAAGCAGAAGTAAACAGCAAGGCCAAAAATTCAAGTTCAGCATCTGATATAAAAATGTATTCAACAGATACATATGTACTCTAGTTTATGAAACTGTTTACCCTTTTTCTGTACCATTTTTGGTTCTAAAGTTACATACATTTTAAACAGATCATGTATGAAACATGGAACAAAAATTATTTCCCAGATTTCAAAGACCTGCAAATCATGTAAATAAACTGATGTATTTCATCATATCTTGTGTTATTCCATCTCTGAACTGTTGATGAAGGTACAGGATTTTAAAAAAAATCAAAATTAGCTTGGAAGGACTGACATATTTTATAGAAATAGTTTCCTTTCATTTTGAAGTAATATTAAAGTATTCGGAAGAAAAAAGCTGAAAAAATCCTGCACCTTCTACTTACTTTGCACAATTTTCCCTCCGTTACTTTTCCCTCCGTTACCATGACCTTTCTTAATAAAAAATCGCATTACTCAAAAAGTAAGAGGTTTTTCAACCTAATCTTGTACCATATGGTAGAAAACTATATGAAGCAAATATTCAAACCAGTTTGTTAAGGATATGTAAGTGAGAACCAAGAGTTATCACTGTTTGTATTTATTGCCCAAAAAGTGCTGCATATTTCATTCCCTCCGTTACCGACATTAAATTTTTAAAATTTTTGTCAACAACTTGAAAGAATATCACAGGTTTAACTTTACCCTGTTGGAGTGAACTCTTTCCTACATTCTGACACTTTACTTATTTCAATAGTCGCTCTAGTTTCTGAATAAGAAACATTTGAATGTAAAAAATCTGCCCTTGTTTCCCTCCGTTACCACTTGACTGGACCCAGTGGGTAATTAGGATTTTTAGTTCTAATGGTGTTTTTATGTTCACAAAAGCAATCCTTGAGTCTCTGGAGTTGTGTTTTGTTTCATTCACATGTTTAAGTAACACTTTTTTATTAGTCTGTCTACACCTGCGCAGCTCAAAATAATCTGTTCCACTTTATGACGTCATATAATGGTAATTTTCAAGTTAACAGCTACTTTTTACCTTTACTTCAGTAGAGATCGGCAATTCCTGAGCTCAAATTATCCAAGTTATTCTAATAAAGGTGTACGGAGTTTAAAAACACAGTAGAGCGCAGTATTTTCAGAAGAGAGAGAAAATAACTCAGCCTAAACGTGCAGGGTTTTGGTGTTAAACATGTGCGAATAAAACAAAACACAACTCTGCGTATGATGAGAAAACGGCGTAATATGGGCTCTTTAAAATACAGTGAAATAAAACTAGCATGCAAAATAAACTTCAGTAATTGCACTTTGCTTTGTTCTCCCCGGGATGTGCCAGAGACGTTGCTCGTTCATATTTCATAACTGCGAATTTCAAACAAAAGTCCTGTGTTGATACAATCTGCAGAGCGTCAGAGGAAACCAGTGTTTGTGAGATGCTAATGATCTCCACGGGCTTTATATCGTGAGCCACTTTTTCCATTGGCCGCTGTCATTTGTCAGCGCACACACACGTAGTCTAGACAAATTCTTCATCACTGAGAACATAATGCCTCATCTCTATCGGTCCTTAAAGTGCGCTGTGTAACTTTTCTCTCGGAGGTCTGCGCCAGCTGCTTGTCTCCATGGTGATGCATGGCGCTGCTTGGCCAAGAGGGAAAAAAACAGTGTCCAGATGAGCGCCATTGAGACATTCTCTGCAGGATTGTTCCACTTTACGGCGTCGTTAAGATCTCGAGAAGCGACTCCAGGCCGAGTTACGGGTCAGATCTGTACATTGGCAAGCCCAACACAATAAAAATGTACTGTATTGTCAATGTATTTTGGGAACAGCTCATAATTAATTACAAAATAGACCATGTCATCCTCAAAAACATCCTTGGTGTTGTGTTTTGTTTGATCCTTTATTATCTGTGTTCATCTCCAAACCTCAAAATGCTTGATTCCACCTTGTGATGTCATATGGTGGTAGTTTTCACATTAACAGCTTCTTTAACTTTAGTTCGGTACAGTAGAGTTCGGCAATTCCAGGGCAGAACGTATCCAAATGATTATAGTTAAAGTGTATGGAGTTTAAAAACACAGTGGCGCACTTCCTGTATCACCACATGACATCATAAGGTGGAACAAGGGTGTTTTTCGTTTGAGAGAAGAACACTAAATATGCAGGGTTTTTGTGTTAATCATGTGTGAATGAAACAAAACAAAAACTACAGATATGTTTGTGATGAGGAAACAGCTTTATAATACTGATCAGAAAACAGTGTAATACAGCCCTTTAATGCCAGACTGTGAAACATTCCAAGTTCTTCCAGGCAATAACATCTCAGTGGTCATCTATGAACCAAATCCGAGGGCATGGTTCTCGACTGGAAAAAGGTGTCTTGCCCTCTGCAGGTGGGTGGAGAGTCCCTGTCTCAAGTGGAGGAGTTCAAGTATCTCGGGGTCTTGTTCTCGAGTGAGGGGAGGATGGAGCGTGAGATTGACAGGTGGATTTGTGCAGCTTCTGCAGTGATGCGGTCGCTGTATCGGACCGTTGTGGTGAAGAGGGAGCTGAGCTTAAAAGGCGAAGCTCTCGATTTACCGGTCAGTTTACGTTCCTGCCCTCATCTATCGTCATGAGCTTTGGGTAATGACCGAAAGGACAAGACCGCGGAGACAAGCAAATGAAATGAGTTTCCTCTGCAGGGTGGCTGGGCGCTCCCTTAGAGATAGAGTGAGGAGCTCAGACACACTGGGGGAGCTCGGAATAGAGCTGCTGCTCCTCCACGTCGAGAGGAGCCAGTTGAGGTGGCTCGGGCATCTGTCCCGGATGTCTCCTATTTGCCTTCCTCAGGAGGTGTTCTGGGCATGTCCTGCCAGAAGGAAGCCCCAGGACACACTGGAAGGACTATGTCTCTCAGCTGACCTGGAAACACCTTGGGGTCCCCCCAGAGGAGCTGGAGGAAGTGTCTGGAGTGAAGGAAGTCTGGGAGTCCCTGCTTAGACTTCTGCCCCCACGACCCGGCCTCGGATAAGCGGAAGAAAATGGATGGATTAAATGGATCATCTATGATTCTTCTATTAATTAAAACGCACCAACTCATATTCTAGTGCTCCAAGCATTGTGAACTAAAGTGTAAAGTACAAAATAAAATAATGTAACAGTTTGAATAGTCCCAATACAATGCAATAAAATATAATATAAAAAATGCCCATGTGACAATCCAGACTGAATTTTTTCAAATGATCACAAATAAGTAAAGAGAAGTGGGCGGGGATAGGGGGCAGGGGAAAACAAACATTTTCTAAGCCGTCAAATGCACAATACAGGATTATTCAACCACACGTGTCAATCGAGATATAACTCTGTGTAAGCCAATGATGAGGGAGCAGAGTTATAACATGTTTAAAAGCTCATTAAAGCCGCTGGTGGATTTCACATAATACCTTTCCTTTAAAGCCAGATTTGGGTCAAGTCAAAGGCCGCTGGAGACGCATGAGTCAGTACGGACAGGCTGAGCGAACACTTGTTCACAGTATTGTTTTGTGTCTTTTCACAGGATTTGGAGCGAGGAGGAAAAACTAGATCTATTGTGGTGGTTTGTAAATAAAAGTTTGATTGATTGACGAGCTTGTCTTTTCACACAATTCTTTATTTTAGCGATTGTGACGTCTTTTGGGGCAGTTACAACACGGAAAACCTGCAGAGATGTTCGAGATTTTTATGTTACGTTAATCATTTTTCAGTAGCCTCACTCCACTTCCGCAGACAAATTCAATGGTTACAAAAGCGCTGATGTAGTACAAAATGAGGTTACGCTTAAAGATGCATTGTGTAACTTTTTAGATGGGGGTTGCTCTGCTTCAAATGTTCCACAGTAGGACTTTAAACAGCTCTACATTACATTTATTTACTGACAGGTGGTTCTAACGCTGAAAAATCCTAGAAAAACAGGCGTTCTGACTGTGAGCGGGGTCGCCTCTCCACAGATCCCACCCGTAACTTGGTCTAGTTTGGTCTCCATGGAGATAAAAAGGCTTTATGCAACACTGTGAAACATTCCAGACAAAGTAATAAGAAGATAAGATACAAAATGCTAAATCAAGATGAAAAAAAATGGAATTTTATACTAAAATGGCCCTTTAGTGTTTAAAAAAAAGTAGTAATCAATGCCTTTTTTTATAGCCACATATTTCTTCTTAAACATTTTTTTTTCGCCTTTTAGACATTTGTAAACAGGATTAGGCATTTATAATTCATTTCACTTCAGCCTAAACCCCCTTTGTCATAGTTTTATGTGAAATGTTTGTAGTTTGTACACAGCAAAAAGTGGAGTGTGAAAATTGACTCTCACAGAATCAACTTTAACATTTTCTCAGAGTTTATATGAGTCCAATCTGTTCTAGAGTTAATTTAACATTTTTGGAAATGTTAATTAAGTAACACTGGACCAAAGTTCCTGTTTAACCCCGAAATCCAGAGTTATATTAATGTTTTGAGAGTAAACGGATAACACTTTGTAGAGTTATTCTGATTTAGAGGTGTTTTATTTTATTTTTACTTTATTTTAGTTAATTTAAGATGAAATTATGTATAAAACTGGTTCAAACTGGTCTTCTCTCATGTGAGTTTGAAGTGCTGAATGGGAGGAGCCAAATTAACACTAAGAGAAGATGAATTAACACTAGAGGAAGTTGATTTAACCTCATCCACATCAACTCTCACAAATAACTCCAACTCAAACCCCCATTTAACTTTCAAATAGTTAAAATGACACTTTTGGTGTTAAAAACAACTCTGAAATATTTTACCCTAAAATTTTAACCCTCTGGTTTTTGCTGTGTAGAGTCTTTTAAGTACATAATTAAGTACATGACTGAAGAAAATAAACTACTACTACTACTGCTACAATTAGTTGTGTTTTTCTGTTCATTAACATTATTTGTAGATGTTATTTGGCTTAAATTCTCGTTGAAGGCAAGTTTATTTGTATAGCACAATTTGAACACAAAGTAATTCCAAGTGCTTTACAGAATAAGAAATACATTACACTCACAATACAAACAAACCAAAGCATAATAACTGACTTTACTTAATAATTGAATAAATAAAAAAAGCAAACAAATGACTACTTTATTGCCACTATTAATATGTAATCCCTGAGCAAACAAAATGTGCACAATATTAAAATCAATATGATGAAATCTGATGAAATAACGCACTTATATTCACAATTCTCATATTTACTGCACACATCTCAGTGCACAGACTGTAGACCTCCTCTCCCTCCTCTCTCTCCTCCCCCTCTCCGCTTCCTTCTCTTCCTCCTCTTCCTCCTCTTCCTCCCCTCCTCCCTGGTCCCATGTGGACGTCCCATAAACTGAACTGGAAGTTTGGTCTGGTTCCTGCTCCTCAATGGCTCCTTTAAGGTCAGAGAAGCAGGCGCAGCACAGAACAGCTTTTTACCCTCTATCTCTCCTCTCTCACTCGCTCTCTCCATCCTCTCTCTTTCTCTCTCTCTCACTTCCTCTCTCTTATCCCCCTCGACTCTCTCTTTGTTTCTCTTCCCCTATCTCCATCCCTCTTCTCCCTCTCTCTCCTCCCTTGTCTCTCTCCCTCTCCTTCCTCCTTCTTTTCTCTTTCTCTCTCTCCCCTTCTTCTTCTTCTCTCTCTCTTCCCTCTTTCTCTCCTCTCTCTCAATCCTTCTCTTTCTCCTCTCTCTCTCTCTCTCTCGTCTCTCTCCTCTCTCTCTCTCTCTCTCTCTCTCTCTCTCTCTCTCTCTCTCTCTCTCTCTCCCTCTCTTTCTGTCTCCCCTCTCTCAGTTCTTCTCTTTCTCCTCTCTCTCTCTCTCTCTCCCTCTCTTCTCTCCTTCTCTGTCTCTCTCTTCCCCTTTTTCTCTCCTTTCTCTCACTCTCCATCTTCTCTCTCCCCCTATTTCTTCTTTCGCTCTCTCTCTCGCTCTATGTCTCTCTCTCCCCCTCTTTCTCCTCTCTCTCCCCCTTTTGCTCCTTTCTCTCTCTCCCCATTTTCTCCTCTCGCTCTCTGTCTCTTCTCTCCCCCCTCTCTCTCTTCTCTCTCTCTTGCTCCCTCTCCTTCTCTCCCCCACCCCACCTCTCCTCCCCTGTCCTTCACTCCCTCTCTCCTTCTCTCTCTCCACCTCTCTGCTTCATTTCTTCATTCATGCTTCAGCGTCCTAACCCAAACACTTCACATGTGCATCTATGAATCTCCACCTGTTTACCGTCCACACAGTCTGATTTATTTGATCAACAGAAATGTGTTTACGTTTGAGTTATGATGCTTAAACTGGTTATTTATGTGCAGCCGTGTTCGGCCGCTGCACCAAGGCTCCTCTGTGGGCCGCCTCAGAAAGAGCTCCTATAATCAGGGGAGAGTTTATAATAATATGACACATCACAGATTTATATTTTCAGATTTGGGTTCAAGCTATTTCACATTTGGCTGATAAATAAATTCATGTTCACAAGGCTCTACAGTTGTGCTCCTCAGCTCCTTTAACTTTGGCAGTCAGAGCGTGTAGCTGGTTTGAAAAGGACGGCAACTGTCTAGATTTTTTTTATTTTATTTTGTTTTATTTTATTTTATTTAGTTTAGTTTATTTATTTTAGTTAATTTTATTTTTGTTTAGTTTTTATTTTTGTTTATTTAATTTTAATTCAATTTTTATTTTATTTTCTATTTTATTTTTATTTTTGTTTATTTTATTATATATTTATTTTAGTTTAATTTTTTTTTAATTTTATTTAGTTTTATTTATTTAATTTTATCTAGTTTAGTTTATTTATTCTAGTTTATTTTATTTTTGTTTAGCTTTCATTTTTGTTTATTTTATTTTATTTTATTTTAGTTGATTTATTTTATTTTTAATTAATTTTATTTTTATTATTATTATTATTATTATTATTATTATTATTATTATTATTATTATTATTATTATTATTATTATATTATTATTATTTTATTAATCTATTTATTTTAAAAATTTATTTTATGTTATTTTAAACATTATGAGTCCAGTGTCTAAAAGTATTGTGCATGTATCTTTTTCGGTGAAGCATCTGTGACCTACTTGTCTATTGAGAACTCATTGCTTTATCTAGAATGTTCCACACTATGGGACTAACTATATCTATGTTGCATTTATTTAGTTACAAAAGTTTTATTGCTGTATTTGTGAGTTTGTGAGTTTATTACTATATTTGTAGCGACACCTGCAGACGTACTTCAGCCTGTTTTGTTGAAAATACAGAATATTTTGTTTGCGAAAAAATATGTGTCCGTAAGTGAACAGGAAAGAGATTTGACATTTTATTTCACTGTTGTGTCAGATTCAAACAATCGTCATGAGTTTTTTCCTGTTAGTTTTGAACAAGAGAGCTCAGTTCCGAGTGACACACAGATCATTTGGATCAGGGTATCGGGTTAAATCATTCTAGTACATATTGAGATTTTTGTCACATGATTCAGAGGACACTCATAGTCCCATGGAGTTTATTTGTGTTGGATACCAAGAGTTTGTACTAACACACTGTGGCCTACATACGACTGAATTTAAAAAGTTGACTCATCTTTTAAACAGAATCAGTCCAATCCAAACATGAGAGGGGAGAGGGTGTTGCTCATCAGAGAAGAATGCCCTCTTCACATGGAGCTAAGTGGATTTGTGTAGCTCATATATTACATCACTGTAACTCACTCAGAGACGGAAGGATGCTGGGATATAAGGACAGCGTTTACTCTGTTTCCTGCCCCATGACCTTAAAAACGATGAAAAAAGGTCAAACACATTCTACTTTTAGTTGTTGTTCTCATATTATCATTAACATTTAGAAGAAAATATTAAATTCAGTGAAATATTAAAGCATCTTTCAGTGCAGACTTGAAAATTGTATTGTTTCCATTAGGGTGTAACGATATCCAAGTCTCACGACACGATATCGAACCTCACTCTACGATATTTATTGCGATATGGTGGGGAGGCTCACGATAAAGGATGTCACAATATCCAAATCTCTCGGTACGATATTTTCACGATATACATCTCACGGTACGATATTAACAAAACTGTTAATATTCTACATTTTCCTCTTAAAATGCCTTGACAAGACTTAATCCAAAGAACCAAGACTTAAAAGTGCTTAGAACTGTTATTTCTTCTTGTAGTCTGCACTGAAATGGAGCAAAGGATCATGGTCTATGTAGTTCCCTCTTTCTTTTTTAGCTATTGCTGCACCATAACTCTTAATTTAAGCAAAGAGACTTGTAATTCGATATATTGTGATGTCCACGATATTTATTGCGATATTTTGTGGAGGCTAATAGGCTGCTTTTTCCTCTTAAAAACCCTTGACAAGACTTAATCCAAAGAAATAAGACTTAAAAGTGCTTAGAAATGTTATTTGTTCATGTAGTCTGCACTGAAATGGAGCAAAGGATCATGGTCTATGTCAGGGGTGGGCAAACTTTTTGACTCGTGGGCCACAAAGAGTTCTAAAATATGATGGTAGAGCCGGACCAGGAGCAGATGGATGGAGTTTTTTGGTAATCCACCTCATAATAGAAAAAAAACGTAACATGGGATATGTAGAAAATATATCATAATAAAGCATTACAACAAAATATCTGTCTTTCAATTCCCACAGTATTTACTATTTATTGAAATGACTTTTAAAACACAGAAAATTATCTTTATTATTATTATTCAAGTTCGGCAGGTTGGATTAAAAAGGTTAAAGGGCCGCATATGTAGTACGTAGTTTGCCCACCGCTGGTCTATGTAGTTCCCTCTGTCTTTTTTAATTTTTTTTTACTACTATTACTGCACCATAACTCTTAATTTAAGCAAAGACACTTGTAATTCAACATATTGGGATGGTCCACGATATTATTGTGAGAACTTTGATAAAACGATATCACGATATTTCGGTTATTGTTACATCTCTAGTTTCCACGCACCAACCTCGTATGTTAAAAGACCAAACTGACCAAAATCCCTCCAAAAAAGTGAGTGTCTCCCCGTCCTAAACCCTGTGACACGAGTCTCCTGCCCGGCACATGCAGCAGCGTCCCCCGCGTCACACCTGATAAACAGGTCGGATCACGCTGAATTGTGCATGTGGAAACACAAACCAGTGTCAATAACGCAACCAATGACAGATGGCTGCTCATTAGCCCCGCAGCCTTTTGACGACTTGACCTAAATCACATCACAATCTGCCCTTTCATGACTCTGTGTGTGAGTGCGTGTGCGTCTGCATGCGTGTGTGTCTGTGTTAAAGTGAGCACAATGAGACATATTTACCTAAGGGCTGTGCTTATGCAACCGCTGTTTCCGAGAGGTGTGTGGACCGGTGTAGGAACCCTGTGACCCGGTGATGGGGGTCCACACGGTCAGGAGAGTCTCATCAGAGCAGCCGAGGTGACCTGTCCCACAATAAGGCTCCTCTGTGCTGTGATGAGGAATTAATGGTAATCTATGTTTTGTTGTGTTTGCAAATAAACATTCAAAACCATGCACATATTGTATACACAGGAAAGACTGGCTGAATTGTACCAACGTTCATCTGTCTTTATCCACTGTGTCTGTTAACACCATCGACTCTAGTTTATATAAATGAACACAGCTAACCCGCAATAGACGCATGAAGAATCTCGGACTTCCGGTCATTGCGCAATGCATACTGGGAAGGATTTTCCGAAAAAGTGAGCATCAAACCACCATGTTTGATTTCACAGTGGGATGCGTCTATTGACAAAGTCGATCTTTTCTAGTCTTTTGAACCATATCACTTTTGTTTCTGGTTCTGATATTGTCATATTTTAGTTCTGGGATTCGGACATCGTTAATTGTGTGGTTGTTGGATCCTAACAACGGAAAACGGCTTGAGAAATTGGTTTGTGAACTCCATAAATGCAAAAGGGAATAAGATCTGTGTGACTGCAAACCTCTGTTCAAACTGTTTCCCCTTCCCAACGGAATTAGTATTGATACACAGGAAGGATGAAAAAAGAAACCTTTGACTGCCTAAATCATCCCGAGTTTGCAGAGAATATTTTGTATGTGGAGCACCAACAAAGCGGGATCCCGTTTGTTAAGCGAGAAGTGCAGAAGACAAACAGACTGAGCTCGCACTTTCTTGTTCTTGTGGCTTTACAGCAACATCACGTCTTGGTCGCTTTGCAGTTGAAGTTGTTTCTTGGCGAACAGTTGGTGCCTTTTGCTTTGGCGTTGACTTTTTAAATTTGTAACCAAGGTTGAGTGAGGGATTGGGATTTTAAACCCCAAGATTCGATCGTACAGTTTGAGCTGGGGCTGAGTGAATGATTGAAAATATTACGCCCAGCATTAGTCCACTTCTTTATGCAGTCTGTGGTTAAAACTGTCGACTTGGTTTCTTGTACATACAGATAATTAGGTAATATTAACTAATAATAATTCATTGATCTTATTAATTATGTCTTGCATTTTTATTGAATTGTTCTACTTCTACTAACTAATTTTGTTCCCACATCTAACGAGCGCAGGCTGTCATTGGCCACGTTTACATGATGTTATTTAATTCCAAAATAATTGTTCTGAATTAAACAGTTCTGAACTAAAATCCTTTGAGTTTACATGGAAATAATAATTCTGAATTGAGGTTTACATGGAAAACACGTTAAATTGTCTTTATTTAATTCCGCTCAACGTCTGAGGGTGGGGAAGAGTTCTGATTGGACATGGACACGAACGAAGAAAACACAGAGTTCAGCTGTCACCGGCTTTTTTGTCATCTCGGTTTGTCGTTATGCCACGGACACAAACTTTTTTCCTAGTCGTTCTGATGATATTTAAGCAGCAGCTGGAGAATTCGCTCACGCTTTACCTCTATCACCTGAGGAGGAGAAGGGAAGAGTGTCGGAGAAGGGAGGAAGAAGACAAACTGAGTCAACGGCTGCTCTAACTCAGCCCACTCCCGCATCCTGCTCACAAATCCAAAGAACAGTGGATGAAAGTCCGAAGTGAGGACTGGTTGAGCTGGATCGTCCGGATTGTATCAGCGAGCATGAACTGAACGACCGGATCTCATTTTTGAGCAGACTAAACGTTTACATGATCGAGAAATAAATTAATTTGGCGTTAAAATCTGGAATAAACCACCCACTTATTTTGGAATTAAAACTCTTGTATAAACGTGGCATTTGTGTCCTTGGGTAAAACACTTTTTCAGTCACTTTTATCATCATCCTCTCAGACACAGCTCGGCAACCATTCTTGTGCGAGCCTATCCCAGCGAAATGCCACATCCGATATTATTGTGTTTACTCAATTGGCCTGTTTAATTGAATACATTGGCCTTTCCCACTCCTTTCATTAAACATTACATAAACAGAATCATATCCTTTTGCTAATCCCTAAACATACAGAGAGGAAATGAGAGGCCTAAGCTGTCTCCCACTATGATCCACGTCCAGCCTCGGTCCAGGTTACACTGCGGGGATTGAGCCACTGTCCCCGGACGCTCTCGTGGACCAAAGCCCCAGTGACCTCCTCGGGTTCTTACAGAGCAGCTATAGAGCGCAACAGTCACGCCCGCTGCCAAGTCCGCTGCCATGCCAGAGCTACATTTACCATTCATTTTTCCCCATAGATTTCAAAAAATTCTAATATTAACCAGCTACTGTATGAGCTTACTGATATTGATACTGTAGACTTCGCGAAATGCTTTAATAAAACAAATTTTATATAAAGTTATAAGTCTTGTGGTTGAGTGTGGGCCACAGTTTGAGTTCCATACAAGAGGTGAGAAGAAATGATGTAGATCTAGAAGACTTCATTGCCACCTTCCATTGGAATTTGTCCTGTACATTTGACCCTTGCTTCAGTGCTCCTGGGGAAACCTGTCAAGAGCAGTGACTGATGACAGACTGTATAAAGAAGCAAACTAATACCGGACGTAAACAGTGCAATATTTACGATCGTTTCACTTAGCCCCAGCTCAAACTGTGCAGAGTTTAAAAGTTCACAGCTCACAATTCATGTTCTGACACTGTATGTTCTACTTCAACAGATCGAAACCTTCACGAGAGGCGACTGGATTTCAAACAGGTTTGATATTCTTGCGACCTCGATTGTGGATCGGGAGTTGGTCGTGAGGTATTAATCGGTTCTCGTTACCCCATATTTACTACACGAAGGACGACACACCAGAACTCAATCCAAAAAACAGTCACACGAGTGAAAAATCGTCTCAAAAAGGGCCAAAAATTGCGAAGTGTACACCCGGCCTAAGAGAGTGAGACGTCAGCCATCGCATTCAGCTCCAGATAAATGAAGCTCATGGAGGCTATAACAGTTACAGAGAGAGGGATGACCGTTTTTTTCTATGTAAGGTCAATTGGAGCCAGAATGGATGAAGCCGGAAGCGCTCACTAGTGTCGTAGTACTTGAGACAGCTCTTAGTCACTTTTTTACAGTCTTGTCTTGGACTCAAGCGCATTTGGGCTCGGTCTTGTTTCGATCTTGATGGTGCTAAGTCTCGGTTTTGTTTTGACGCATGACAAGTGTGAACATATTTCGTTATGGCCGTTAAATGTGCAGAGGCCGTTAGATATCACTGCAAAACCAGTAAGATAATGTAACTCATAAAAAATCACTTGATTCACTTGTTTTCTGGATTTCAGGATTCTCAAACTGTGGGTCAGGGTCCAAAAAAGGGGCGCAGAGTGTTTCAGTGCAACACAGTTTGCTTGGCCTATTTTAAGCCTAAATGAACATCAACCAGATTAAACTGAGATAGATTTATAAAAACATTGATATATTTGTGCCAAAATAACTGTAACATAAAAAATTATGTAGAAAATGTCCAAGATTGTCTCGATTTGGTCTCGATGGGTCTTGTCTTGATGTCGACCTGTAAAAGTCTTGGTCTTGACACACAGAGATCTTGGTCTTGTCCTGGTCTCGGGACCCTGTGGTCTCAGACTGGTCTTGGTCTCGATTGGTGCGGTCTTGACTACAACACTAATGCTCACTTCCTACTTGGAAAGCGATGGCTAATGGGTTATGTCCATTTATATATACAGTCAATTCTTGACCCCAGATCTGTACAGAGCTGCTTAGAGTTAAACCACCTGCACATGAAGAGAACATAAAAAGTCCTCACACAAGAGAAATGTCCAACATGAGCCAGGAATTAAACCCAAAAATTTCTCGCTTTTAGGCTTAGTCTGCAAGTTTTGGAGCATCCATCATGGAACTTCTATGTTTACTTCAACTTGATTAATAGTATTTTGAAGTTATTCTCTGTTGACAATAATACTAAAAAACAATGTAGGTTAGTACATTACTATAAGATATTTTGAAATACCAGATTTTGAACAGATTTTGCTTAGTGTAACTCCAAAATTATATTTTTATGTAATTCTAATATACTTTTTTAAACTTGTATGTTTAGTAATGTGTACACACACAAAAACACCTTTCTTTTGCAGACTTGAATTTGGATATTTCTAGTCAAACTGAATGGAAGGAAGAACAACTTTTGTCTGCTGTCCTTGAGCAAGACTCTTCCATGAGATTTTTTTTTTCTATTTGCAGCCATAATAATAATATAGGACCTTTAAAATGTAAAACAAAACAAAACAAAACAAAACAAAGAAACAAATTCACACCCTGATGAGTTTATAAACACTTTTCACAACTCTCAGAAAACAGTGCAGAGTTTTGCTGAGACTGTAAAGCTAACAACAACTAGCATGCTAATGCGCACTTCCTGATTGGACATTAAAATCCTTACTGACTAGATGCAAACTGAATGGAAGGAAGAAAACCTTTCGTCTGCTGTTGTATCCTGGACCAAGACTCTTCCATGAGATTTTTTTTTTTTTAAACTTGCGGCCAATGTGTGTGTACTTTTAAATATCACTTTTTCATTTTCTCAATTAATACTATTTTGAAGTAACCGTACTCTTACTTGAGTACATTTTACATCTACTCTCCCCACCCTGCCTGAAGAGCCTCTCAGTGGTTCATTCATTTGGTCGTGTTTGAGTAACTCCGGCCTCTGCATTAATGCCTTGTCAAACATTTCAGCAGCAAATTTATATTCATAACCGTACTTTCCAGTGTGAGGTTCAAGTGTGTGTTTTTCTCACTCGTAAAAAAGAGCTTCCAGGATGGGCCATCATAGTGCGCAGTTTGTGAGAGGAGGAAGAGATGGAGAGGGCCCTAAAATACTGCCAAAAAGTCCGGTCCGTAACTACTGCAAATGTTATGAAGGATTTGCATGTGTCAGATTTTGCACCAAATGAAATACAAGTTCGTGTGGGGAGATGTTAGAGCCCATTTAGTATTAAGGTGGTCCCAGGAAGTGCAGTAATAGTATGTGACAAATATAAGCTTTACTTCGTGGTGTAGAAATGAATCTGAAAGTCAAAGAGAGTTATACATAATTTGTGTGTACAGCTAAATTTTGGAAAGAAATCTAACCGTGATTTTACTTGCAAGGTCATTTTTTCTGTCTTAAAGAGCCCATATTATGTATTTTTCTGAACTATGTTATAATGTTTCCTCATCATGTTACATTCACGAAACGAAAATTCCAGAGAGCTACTCATTTTAAGGGTCGGAGTAAAATAAAGTATACATAAGCGTCATTCCAAGACTTAGATGGGACACAGTTAGATAAAACATAAAACATAAACCATTATTTATTTATGAGTGCACAAAGTCACTAGATTTACAATAATAATAGGCATTTAATTAATCAAATTTGAGTTATTCAGGACAATACGTGAAATTCAGAAATCCCTTGGTGATCTACTTGGAAGGGGGTGGAGAGCTACTGGTTACTCCCGAGCTACAGGTTGGAGATCCCTGCCGTACGCCTTCAGTAGAATCATTTGGATAATTTCAGCTCAGGAATTGCCAATCTCTACTGAACTAAAGGTAAAAAAGAGCTGTTAACTTGAAAACTACCACTTCATGGCATCGCAAGGTGGAACATAACATTCTGAGCTTTGGAGATGTAGACAGACTAAGGTATTTAAACGTGTGGAATGAAAAAAAACACAACTCCAGGTACGTTTTTGAAGAGATGACAACATTCCAACATGACTAAAAGCTCACAAGAGTCAATTTTGTACAATTTAGGACCTTTAAAAACTGAATTATCCATCTTTCTTCCACTTATCTGGGGCCTGGTCATGGCCAGGTGCAGCAGTCTAAGCAGGGACTCCCAGACTACCTTCGTCCAGACACTTCCTCCAGCTCCTCCAGGGAGACCCCAAGGTGTTCCCGAGCCAGCCGAGAAACATAATCCCTGCAGCATGTCCTGGGTCTTCCTTGGGGCCTCGGGTAACAGATGCCTGAGCCACCTTAGCTGCTTCTCTCAGTGTGGAGGAACAGCGGCTCTACTCCAAGTTCCTCATGTGTGACTGAGCTCCTCACCTTATCTCTAAGGGAGCGCCCAGCCACCCGATGAAGGAAACTCATTGCGACCGCTTGTATCTGCGATCTCGTCCTTTCGGTCATTACTCAAAGCTCATGACCATAGGTGAGAGTAGAAACGTAGATTGAGCGGTAAATCGAGAGCTTTGCCTTTCGACTCAGCTCCCTCTTCACCACAACGGTCCAATACAGTGACCCCATCAATGCCGACACTGCACCGATCCACCAAAAAAAAAAAAAAAAAACTGAACTAAATCATTTTAAACAGTTTGTAGTGGTCCAATGTTACTCCTCATTTACCTTCTGCCTTCTGAGTATCAAAATTATTCACCCCGATAAGTTTATAAACGCTTTTCACAACTCTAAGAAACCAGTGCAGAGTTTAGCCGAGACTGTAAAGCTCACAACAACTAGCATGCTAACGTGCACTTCCTGATTGGACATTAAAATGCTTTCTGACTAGACGCAGACTTATTTGACCCCAAGAGCTGCTTATACAATATGTCCATACTGGGGCAAGACACATTTCGCTTTAATACATGTTTTTCCCATTTATTGCGAGTGACTCATTTGTATAGCATCTGCGCTCTTTATCTTTGCTTGTATCAAATTTAGCCCGTATTATTTTCCACGTTAGACACCTGGAATAACAATGAAACCAGATAAAGGAGGCTAGAGTAGTTTCACAAATAGGGCACATCTGAACAGCTCATTCTGGCCTCGACCTCCTTCAAGACCTGGAAAACAGTAGGCTACTTACATAATTTGAAACAAAAACAGAGAATCAAAGTTAACCCGGTTACTTTTGTCCTGCGTCGAGCCACTGCGACCTATATTCTTCCCCATGGGCTGATTGAGTGCGTTTACGGGGAGGTAATAAGGGACGAGACACGGGTTGCTGGTTCAGTTCCGTGTAATCTCTGTGAGGTTAGGCCAACAGTCTGAGGACACAGAGATATTGACTTACCTGACAGCAAACAGATGACGCAGTGTGTACATATGGGACATGTGACAAGCAAAGATCACAATGATTTAAAGCTCCCATGTAACACAAAATGGACTTTTAGGAGCTTTTAGTGATGTTTGGATGTTGTTGCCTCATCAGAAACATTCACAAAGTTGTAGTTTGTTTGATTCACACTTGTTTGAGTTACTCTTTGTTAGTCCGTCTACGTTTCAAAAGCTCAGAATCGTCTGTTCCATGTTACGATGTCATGATGTAGTAATTTTTAAATGAACAGCTACTTTGAATCTTTAGTTCAGTAGAGATTGGAAATTCCAGGGCTGAAATGATCAAAATTAATATAGTAAAAAGTAACGGCTGCAGAGTCTTCGTCAGGCCGTATATATATAAAGTGTGGAGACAGTCCGGTTTATTTCTGTGGCATTTAAATACTCATTTAATATGTCTCCACATGTCAGGCACTGGTTACGCTCTGTAGTCTGAGAGGGGAAGTTGAACTACCAAAATAAAATACACTCAGGAGCAGCATGCACTTCCAGTTTTCAAAGTAAAATGTCAAAATGATGATAAATGACGATAATAAAACATAAAAATATAAAACATAATAAATAGTAATAATAATAAAACATAATTAAACATAAAATACAACCAGGAAACAGTAACATGTGCATTTTTAACTCTGTTACAGAAGGTGTACACAGCAAAAAGTGGAGTGTTAAAATTGACTCTCAAAGAATCAATTTTAACATTTTCTCAAAGTTTATATGAGTCCAATCTGTTCTAGAGTTAATTTAACATTTTTGGAAATGTTAATGAAGTAACACTGGACCAAATCCCGAGTTATATTCACATTTTGAGAGTAAACAGAGAAACAGAAACAGTGTTATTCTGATTTAGCTAAACAACACACAGAGGTGTTTTGTTTTATTTTTTACTTTATTTTAGTTCATTTAAGATGAAATTATGTACAAAACTGGTTCAAACCGGTCTTCTCTCACAAGAGTTTGAAGTGGTGAATGGAAGGAGCCAAATTCACACTAAGAGAAGTTGAATTAACCTCAACCACATCAACTCTGGCAAATAACCCCAACTCCAACGCCCATTTAACTTTCAAATATTTAAAATAACACTTTAGGTGTTAAAAACAACTCTGAAATATTTTATCCTAAAATTTTAACCCTCCAGTTTTTGCTGTGTATGGAGTTTAAAAAACACCTCTATTACCAGTTTTTAAACACCAGACACCTTCACTTCACTTCATTTGGATAATTTCAGCTCAGGAATTGCCAGTATCTACTAAACTAAAGGTAAAAAGGAGCTGTTAACTTGAGAAGTACCACTTCATTACACTGAAAGCTGGAACAGAGTATTTTGAGCTTTGCAGATGTAGACAGACTAATAATGCAGGATTACTGGGATTTAAACATGTGTGAATGAAACAAAACACAACTCCAGGTCTGTTTTTGAGAAGATAACGACATTCCAGCACGACTAAAAGCTCACGAGAGTCAATTTTGCATTTTTTATTTTTTTTTTCCATCTTCATGCACCTTCACAAGAATCATTTGGATAATTTCAGCTCTGCAATTTCCAATCTCTACTGATCAAAATGTCAAAGTACTTGTTCACTTTAACTGAAAGCTACCACTACATGACATCACAAATTGGGACAGAGCATTTGGGCCATGGCTTAAAGCTCATGGAAGTCAATTCTGTGTAATATAGGACCAACTCTATATCTATATCTATATCTATATCTATATCTATATCTATATCTATATCTATATTTAGACCATTGCTTAAAGCTCATGAAAGTCAAATTTGTGTATTATGGGACCTACTCAAATCTACTGAAAAAGTAAATTACAAAAAAATTCTACTTGGTTATGATGAATATGTAATATGATGTAATTTGTTACTTGATTGTTTGATTGATTCATTTTTATTTCGAGTTTGTGCCAAGAGAGAAACAATAATCATGTGTACTACATATATACTGTAAACAACAGAAAAGCACATTTCTCGAAAAGGAGCCGGAAGAAGAAAAACTTATATGAACCCACCCCTATACATGACACAGTTTCAAAATATATGTCAATGCTTCTGTACATTGATCATGGAATTTAACAAATATTTACATATAGCAAAATAAATTACATATTATACAAACAAAATATAAGTTTAACCCCAAAACTTTTTTTTTTTTTTTTTCATTTTCATTTATTTACATTTATTTGCACATATAACATAATAAAAAAAAGACACTAGATAAAAAGTAGGTGTCAGAAGAGCCAAAAAACCCAAAGGAGCTTATATTAAAGTCTCCACCTTATGAATACATTAAAACAAAACATTATATCTGTGTATTAATAAAAAAAACAACATTTACACACATTGGATTAAAGAGTGAAGTGAAGAGGGAGCTGAGTCGAAAGGCGAAGCTCTCGATTTACCGGTCAATCTACGTTCCTACTCTCACCTGTGGTCATGAGCTTTGGGTAGTGACCGAAAGGACAAGATCACGGATACAAGCGGTTGAAATGAGTTTCCTCCTCAGTCACACGGGAGGAGCTCAGAGTAGAGCCGCTGCTCCTCCACGTTGAGAGGAGCCAGATGAGGTGGCTCGGGCATCTGTTTCGGATGCCTCCTGGACGCCTGTTCCGGGCATGTCCCACCGGGAGGAGGCCACGGGGAAGACCCAGGACACGCTGGAGGGACTATGTCTCTCGGCTGGCCTGGGAACGTCTCGGGATCCCCCTGGAAGAGCTGGAGGAAGTGTGTGTGGAGAGGGAAGTCTGGCAGACTGTTGCCCCCGCGACCTGACCTCGGATAAGCGGAAGAAAATGAATGGATGGATGGACATTGGATTAAATTCATTTTGATTTAAATGATTATCAAACATTATCATGAAATATTAAACATTTCCTCAAACTCTTTTTAAACAACGCTCCTGATACGGTCACTAACCAGATGTGAAAACTGGCTCCACAATTTACAACCTCTGTATCGTCGCAAAACTGAGCTCTTGATGTGACACATTTTAGATTTTGATGAGTAATTATGAATCTCTCAATCTGTATCTATGAATCTCTGCAATGGTCTTAAAGTAAAATGTGAAATGTGTGGGGATCGTTCCTTTGTGTTCCTGCTCCTGATTTGTTTTGCTTAAACCGTCATGTTACCAGAAACTTGCTTTTCCAAATTTCCTGTTGTCATTTTTTTTCTTTTTTAATTCTAAGTCGTACTTGTTTGATCAAACATGGACTGCAGATGTGTCTCTTGGTGGCTATAATCTGTTTGTTTAATCCAGATGCTCGTTAATGTGCATTGTCTTCATTAAAATAAAACACAATAAAATAAACACAAGATTTACCCCCGCTCAGAGCAACATGTTGATTGTAACCTGCCCTGACCCGGTTTGTAGGAGACAGGTTTCTTGGAGCCTCTTCCCTCTCGTCGCTCTGATCCGTGCTTTTCCCCGTCAGACAGAGCAGAGACAGGCAGATGTCCTTACAGCTGTTCAGGTGACTAACATAGAGTTTAGTGCTAATGACACGGGCCCATGCACATACTCATTTACACTCGTCTGCCCCCGCGCCCTCACCCCATCACCCCATCATCTCACCTCCTCCTCCTCCCTCCTCGTGAGTCACCAGATTTATGTCCTGGACTCACAACATGCACGCTTTTCCGAGGGTGCGTGTTTACCGTGCGCAGGAATGTACAGTATTTGGTGATGTGAAAAGCAGCAGCTCTGAGCGGCACACGGGGGATAGACAAACACGGGTTTATGGGAGAGAGGGAGGAGGAGGGAGAGGTGAAAGAGACGAGGAGGAGAAGAGTGGGGTGAGGGAGAGAGAGAGGGAGGGAGAGGGTACGAGGTAAAAAAAAAAAAAAAAGGAGGAGAGTGGGGTGAGAGCGAGGGAGAGAGAAAGAGAAAAACAGACGGAGAGACAGAGAAAGAGACAAACAGGTAGAAAGAGAAAAAGAGACAGACAGACAGACACTCACAAAGAAACAGAGAGAGAGAGAGACAGAGAGAGAAAGAGAGACAGACAGGAAGAATGAGAAAAAGAGAGAGAAAAGAGACCTAGACAGAGAGAGAGAGAGAGAGAAAGATAGAGACAGAGAATCAGAGAGATACTCACAGAGAGAGAGAGATAAACAAGGAGTGAGACACTCATAGAGAGGGAAAGAGAGAAACAGTCACAGAGAGAGAGAGATAAACAGACAAAGAGAGAGAAAGAGAGAGAGAAAGAGGGGGGAGAGAGGGGGAGAGAGAGAGAAAGACAGACAGAGAGACACTCACAGAGAAACAGAGAGAGAGAGATAGACAGAGAGAGAAAGAGAGACAGAGAGACAGACAGGAAGAATGAGAAAAAGAGAAAGAAAAGAGACATAGACAGAGAGAGAGAGAGAGAGAAAAGACGGAGGCACAGAGAATCAGAGAGACACTCATAGAGAGAGAACGAGAGAGACAGTCACAGAGAGAGAGATAAACAAAGAGAGAGACACTGATAGACAGAAATAGAGACAGAGAGAGAGAGAGAGAGAGACAGAGAGACATTCACAGAGAAAAAGAAAGAGAGACACAGAGAGAGAGAGAGAGAGACAGAGAGACAGACAGGAAGAATGAGAAAAAAAGAGAGAAAAGAGAGAGAATCAGAGAGACACTCACAGAGAGAGAAAGACAGACAGAGAGAGAAAAAGAGAGAGACAGACAGAGAGAGATACTCACAGATAGAGGAGAGAGAGAGAGAGAGAGAGAGACACTTACAGAGAGAGAGACAGAGAGAGACACTCACAGAAAGAGAAAGACAGACAGAAGAGAGAGACAGACAGAGAGAGATACTCACAGAAAGAGAAAGACAGACAGAGAGAGAGACAGACAGAGAGAGATACTCACAGCTAGAGAGAGAGAAAGAAAGACAAAGAGAGACACTCACAGAGAAAGACAGAAAGAGAGAGAGAGACAGAGCGAGACACTCACAGCGAGAGAAAGACAGAGAAAGAAAAAGAGAGAGACAGACAGACAGGCAGAGAGAGAGACATACTCACAGAGAGAGAGACAGAGAGAGACACTCACAGAAAGAGAAAGACAGACAGAGAGAGATACTCACAGCTAGAGAGATAGAGAGAAAGAGAGAAAGAAAGACAAAGAGAGACACTCACAGAGAAAGACAGAAAGAGAGAGAGAGACAGAGAGAGACACTCACAGAGACAGAAAGACAGAGACAGAAAGAGAAAAAGAGAGAAACAGAGAGATACTCACAGATAGAGAGAGAGAGATACAGAGAGAGGAATAGAGATCAACATGTGTTACAGTACACGTGTTCTGTCTGACAAACTAAAGAGTAAAAGAGTGAGAGTTTGTACATTACTACTATAAAACTCCTTTAATATTTGTAACAGAATCTTGGGATTTTGCTTCTCTCCACTTCAGCCAAGACTGGGATTTAAAAATAGATGACTTGGTCTATCAAACATTATAAAAAACATCTTGAATCTAAATTAAATCTGTGAATCCTTCCTCTGAATGACCCTGTTGTTGACCTCTGACCTTTGACCTGTTATCTGCTCAGACCTGGACCACCTCCTCTCTCTTTACTGTGTCTCTGTGAGGTTTGTGCTGTGAGCTCGTGCCAGGGGAGCAGATCAGATGTAATAATTCTGCAGAAATAGCAGAAAAATGAAAAGCATCCGTTTACAAAATAACATTTTAGCAGCCAATCACAAGTCACGGAGTCAAGTCATGGGTTCAATTCCCTGGTTGGGTCCAGTTCTCCCCAACAAACCCCAAAGCAAATTTATATACTAGAAATACTACTGACCAAGACACAAGCTCAAGACTTTAAGAAGGACCCAGCTCCAGACTGGACGGGTCAAATGCAGACAACAAATTCAGTCTCTGGGGAGGTTAAAACCTTTTTAATAGAAAGTAGGACAACACTTTATTTTGTACAAAAATACTCCTAAAATGAAATCTGAGCAGAATATAATAGTTTCCAAGACACTAGCAAACACTCTCTCCCTTTTACTTCTCCGCTTCTCTCTCTCTTTCTCTGTCTGTCTGTCTCTCTTTCTATCTATCACTTCCCTCTCTCTCTCTTCTCTGTCTGTCTCTCTCTCTCTCTTCTCTCTCTCTCTCTGTCTCTCTCTCTCTCTCTCTCTCTGTCTCTCTCTCTCTCTCTCTGTCTCTCTCTCTCTTCTCTCTTCTCTCTCTCTCTTCTCTCTCTCTCTTGTCTCTCTCTCTCTCTCTCTTCTTTCTTTCTGTCTCGTCTCTCTCTGTCTCTTCTCTCTCTCTGTCTGTCTCTTTCTCTCTCTCTCTCTCTCTGTCTCTCTCTCGTCTCTTTCTCTCTCTCTCTCTTCTCTTATCTCTCTCTCTCTGTCTCTCTCTCTCTCTCTCTCTCTCTGTCTTGCTCTTTCTCTCTCTCTGTCTGTGTGTCTTCTTCTCTCTTCTTCTCTCTCTGTCTATCTCTCTTCCTCTTGTCTCTCTCTTCTCTCTCTTTCTCTCTGTCTGTTTCCCTCTCTCTCTCTATCCCCCTCTCTCTGTCTCCCTCTTGCTCTTCTCTCTTTTTCTCTGTATGTCTCTCTGTCTCTGTCTCTCTTTGCTCTCCCTGCCTCTCATTCTCTCGCTTTCTCTTTCTATGTCTGTCTCCTTCTCTCTCTCTTCTTTCTTTCTGTCTCTCTTTCTCTCTTCTTTCTGTCTTTCTTTGCCTGTCTCCCCGGCCCTTTCTTTCTCTGTCTCTCTCTCTTTCTTTCTCTGTCTGTCTCTCTCTTTCTTTCTCTCTCTCTCTCTTTCCCTGTCTCCTTCTCTTTTCTGTCTCTTTCTCTCTCTCTGTCTTTCTTTCTTTCTTGCTGTCTCTCTCTTTCTGTCTTCCCCCCCTCCTCCGTCTCTCTGCTCTCTCTCTTTCTCACTCTCTGTCTCTCTCTTCTCTCTCTGTCTTGCTTTCTCTCTCGCTGTGTGTCTTTCTCTCTTTCTCTCTGTCTATCTCTCCTTTGTCTCTCTGCTCTCTCTCTTCTCTCTCTTTCTCTCTGTCTGTTTCCCTCTCTCTCTCTATCCCCCTCTCTCTCTCTCTCTCTGTCTCTCTGTCTCTCTCTCTCTCTGCTCTCCCTGCCTCTCATTCTCTCTCGCTTTCTCTTTCTATGTCTGTCTCCTTCTCTCTCTCTTCTTTCTTTCTGTCTCTCTTTCTCTCTTCTTTCTGTCTTTCTTTGCCTGTCTCCCCGGCCCTTTCTTTCTCTGTCTCTCTCTCTTTCTTTCTCTGTCTCTCTCTCCCTGTCTCCTTCTCTTTTCTCTCTCTCTTCTCTCTTTCTCTCTCTCTGTCTTTCTTTCTTTCTTGCTGTCTCTCTCTTTCTGTCTTCCCCCCCTCCTCCGTCTCTCTGCTCTCTCTCTTTCTCACTCTCTGTCTCTCTCTTCTCTCTCTGTCTTGCTTTCTCTCTCGCTGTGTGTCTTTCTCTCTGTCTATCTCTCCTTTGTCTCTCTGCTCTCTCTCTTTCTCTCTGTCTGTTTGTCTCTCTTGATGTCTGTATCTCTCTTCTCTCTCTCTGTGTCTCTCTTTTTTTCTCTCTCTCTGTCTCCGTCTCTCCTCTCTCTCTCCGGCAGGTCACGATGTCCATTCACTGTTTATCTGCAGCATCAGGACAGAACGGGGACGGAGGGACGGAGAGACACGCGGCCGTCCTCAGCTCTCGCTCCTCTTCTCCGTTGCTCATATTTCAGCTCGTATCACCACATCTGCCACACCAGCCCCACATTGTCCCACAAGAAAAGCTCCTCTCCTCCCTGGGAACGCTCTTGGCACCGAATGAACTCAAGATAGAAAAAAAGCTTTACAAAAGATACTACCGAAGAAGAACAGAAGAAAACTGATACGGGCTGGTGAAATTTATTAGAAGCTCACTATGTAACTTTTCTGAGAAGCCCACCTGCCTGTCTCCATGGAGATCTTGTTGCTTTGCCTGGAATATTTTACACTTTACAGTCTGACCTATATCCATGGATCTTAAGGTGTTTTTGAGCAATAAAAACACTGGTAATTAAATAAATCCAGGATAGATTTGTTTAATTTTGTTACACATTTAGTTCCAACCAATTAAAATGCGTTTATGTTCTTGAACAAGATACTTTGACTACGTTCAGACTGCAGCCTGAAGTGACCCAAATCCGATTTTTTGGCCCCTATGTGACCTGTATCTGATCTTTTAATGACACAGATCAGATTTTTTCAAATGCGACCCAGGCCACTTCGATATGTGCTCCTAAAACCGATACATATCCGATTTTTTGACATGCGACTTCAGTCTGATCGGCCAAAGCGCATCCATCCGACCTACACGTTACCAACAAGCCACAAATGCCACTATTCTGCGCTGAAGTAGGCGAAAATTGTTACTGAACTCCGAGTCACTGAAGTGAAGCACATCACCACTCACCACTCTTGTCTACGTCTCCACATCCACACGTTCCTTTCAACGGACGTCGCTGCCACTGTCCCACAAAACGCTACAGCCAAAAACCTCGTTGTTACAACCCAACTCGTTTAGGGTGAGGGAAGTAACAAAATTAAAAACCAAGATGTAAAATGGAATAAATTAAATAATGTTTAATTAACAGGAATATAAAGGTAAATTAACACAAGACTAAAAATATACAGAAAGCAACCTAAACTAAAAAACAGAACAACAGAATAAACTGAGTTTTGTGCCAGAAAAGGGGTCACGCAGGCTTACACAAAAACGAGTGGTAAAACTTAGGGACACACACTACTAACACAAAAACACAAACACAAGCTCCCCAAATTAAACCACATAAACCCACAAACAGAATCGAGTGACCAAATCAAAAAAGGCACAAAACAGAACTAAACTAAACTACACACACACGAAACAAATTGGCAGACTGGCCACCAAGGCCAGCAGCCCCAAACAGGTGCTGGCAATCTCCTTAAATAGGGGGCGGTAGCTGCAGATGAGGTGGGCGTCGACCTGCCCCACCAATCACAGACCAGGGCTCCTGCAGCAGGAATTAGGAGAACTTGGCAAAAATCAAACAACCAAATTGGAACCAAGGCCTGGGGCCGTAACACTCGTCCTTCTCCTTCTCAATCTCCTCCTTAAAACAAGTAAGTTGTTCATGTTCTGACTCCGGTACGAGAGGAACTTTAAAATCTCCAGGTGCTCAATGCTTACGTCCATGTTTGGACAACTTCTGTAAACACAGAGACGCTCGCTGAGGTTGACGTCGTCGTGTCTCCAGTCCACACACGGGACACTGTTGGGTCGTTTACTGATCACACTGGAGATCACATACAAGTCACATTTAATTGGAAATGTGAACGACCTCGCAAAAACATCGGATTTCACAAAAAAATCGGAATTGAGCGTTTAGCCCTGCAGTCTGAACGTAGCCTTTGTTTTTGTTTTCAGTGAGGTTGGTATGAGCTAATTTGTGATGACTATAGATCAGTGGTCTCCAACATTTTTCCTCTGCTGAGCTACTTTTACAAAACGAACCTTCCAGGGAGCTACAAATTTTATCAGTCTCAATAAATAAAGTGTACATAAAAGCCATGGCAAGGTCCAGATAGATAAAACATAAACCATTATTTATTTATGAGTGCTCAAAGTCAAGCATTATAATGATAGTTTTACGGGAATATAAGCATGTGATTTATCAAATTTGGATTATTTTGGACAATACGTGTAATCCAGAAATCCCTTGGCGAGCTACTGGGAAGGGGGTGGAGAGGTTGGAGACTCTTGCTATAGATGACCAGCCTGATTCATCTGCCGGTTTTACTTCGTTTCACTTCGTAGAAACCTCTTCTGACCTCGCAGTGTTAGATTTCGTTCGCTCGACGGTAGGCGGTACTTTTAATCATTTAACCAATCGCTGCTATTTGGTTGTGATGCATGTAATAATAATAATTAAATAATACATCGGACGTATATAGTGCTTTTTTGGACAGTCAAAGACGCTTTACAAACAAATAAAAGTAACACTGTAGACAGGTGAGTTTTTAGAAGTGATTTGAAGTGCTGCAGTGAGTCCGAGTTCCTGGTGGGTTGTGGGAATGAGTTCCAGAGGGAGGGGGCAGCGGTGGCGAAGGCTCGGTCCCTCAAGGTCCGGTACTTTGGTGTCGGCTGATCTGAGGCGGCGGGCGGGACAGTGCAGACAGAGGAGGTCAGTGAGAGAAAGGGGCAAGGTTATGGAGGGACTTGTAGGTGATGAGGAGGACTTTGTATTGTACAGGGAGCCAGTGGAGTTGCCTAGGGACAGGACTGATGTGGTCTCTGGAGCGGGCGTCGATGAGGAGGCGAGCGGCAGAGTTTTGAATGCATTGCAGTAATGCGCCGCTAACGGGGATAACTGGTATATTAAGCTTTTCCCAAATCCCGTAGGAAGAAGGGCAATAACGTCTTTCCCCTTGATGAAATTCACCAAACATTCTCTTTATTCTGGCTTTAAATCCTCGATCTCTGGAATCGTTGACAACACTGAATATATGACTTTTCGCTGATTGGCTGGTGCCCGGACTTGCACTTCTGGTGTTTTTGCGAACCGTCTAGTGTATTCTGATTTCTGACCTAGTCGCTGGAGAGAAATGAAATTGAGCAGAGGCACTAGGTGGCGCCAACCTGGCTAATAGATCAGTGGTCTCCAACATTTTCCCTCTGCTTCCTCTGCTACCTTTACAAAACAAACAAACCATTCCACGGAGCTACTAATTTTAGCAATCTCAATAAATAAAGTGTACATAAAAGCCATGGCAAGGTCCAGATAGATAAAACATAAAGCATGAAGCAAACATAAAACATAAACCATAAACCATAATTTATTAATACTCAAAGCCAGGCATTATAATGATAGTTTTACAGTCATAATAAGCATTTAATTAATCAAATTTTGGTTATTTTAGACCAGGGGTGTCAAACTCACTTTGGTCGGGGGCCGTATCCAAAATCCCAAAAAACTTATGTCATATAAACCCCAAAAATAACAATAAGTTCAAATATTTGTGCAGAGAAACACAAATCTATTATAGAAATCTTTTTTAATTGATGAACTCTTTCTTTTACAAAATATTATAATATTATGAACAACCTGAAACTTTAAGAAAAATGTAATTTCAACACAATGTTTTAACATGAACTTGTTTGCAAACAGGAATAAGTCAGTTTTTGTTGTAAAATCCTGCACTCAGCTCCACTTTTCTCATTTTGGACATTTTTCTGATGAGGGTGTCACGGTCAACAGTCAAAAACCATCGTCCTTTAAGAGTGTTTGGAAAGAGACAAGTCTTCATTTGTGCTGCTCTGGTGGGAGGGGCCACGTACAGAGACGCTGGAGACGCTGCTGTGATAAACACCGTAGAAAATTAACAATATTTTAATAGACAATATAATTAAAATATTTGAGTAGAAAATCAGCCGAGGGCCAGATTAAAGGTCTTGGAGGGCCGGATTTGGCCCCCGGGCCGCATGTTTGACACCTGTGTTTTAGACAATACGTGTAATCCAGAAATCCCGAGCTACAGGTTGGAGACCCCTGACTGTCCTGGTTAAGAAAGGCCGAGTCCTGGTTCAGTCTTGGTTTAGTTTTGGTTCAGTTCTGCTTTAGCATAACTTGTTTGGTGTGTACCTCATGTGCAGTGGTCAGTATCTGTAAAAAATGATCTGTTTTATGAAGAGTGGTGTGCAGAAACTCCAATTATCTCAAATGCTTGTTGGAGAAAATGCGAAAGAGTTTGTCAAATCAGACTGCTGTTGGACTATTGAACAGGTGATCATAATATTTAGCGTGATCTGCATAAACCTGCAGTACTGAGAGTGACTGAGTGCGACTGTGTACAGGTCTGTGTACATCAGTCTGGAGCTGTTTGACTCAAAGTGGAATGTGTGTGTTTGCTCTGTGGTTTTCCTCCTCCACCTGCTCCACTGCCCTCAACTCTCTGCTCCCAGAATGTCACTTTATATATATAGACAGTGAGAGTTTATATAAAGTTTGCAGCATGTACCCCCGACAATGCAGAGTTTGAAGAAAATGTTGTAAAATGTCTCAACGTTGAGCATTTCAAAACCACACAAAGTCAACCTTGTCCCACTTTTTCTCTGCTCTGTGGAAGGCCTTCAGCACCACCTGTTCCTCCTCACTTCAACAACCAATAAACATTATTTAAGTATCATCCAATGTTCCTCTTATATCTTATAAGCAAACGTGTGTGTCTATATACATTACTGGTCAATAGTTTTAGAACACACATTTTTTCCACTTTTTTACTGTTTACTGTTGACCAAAACATATTCTAAACTTTTGATTCATCAAAATGTTCAGCTTTGGCAGATATAACAGCTGAACACACTTTTTCTTATTCTTCAAAAAGTTCTTCCCAAGTCTGTTGCAGAAGTTCCCATAAATGTGCGGCACTTGTAGCTTGTTGGGGTTTGGGGTTTAAGTCTGGAGACTGTGATAGACTCTCCATGTTTTCAAGCTTTATCATCTTGTTCTTTTTTCCTGAGGTTGTTTTTGGCAGAGCTTAGACTTGTGTTTTGTATCTTTTATCTTTTTTTTTTAAACCTCTGGCTGTTCAGTTCTTACCTTTGTACCATTTCAAGCTCTTCTTTGGACCTGCATGACTTGAATTGCAATAAATAACTGGAAAAATTGGGTTTTCTAAAACTTTTGACCAGTAGAGTATGTTGTTTTGTTACAGTTTTTTCATATCTTCATAATTCCTGTCCACGTCTACCACCATTTTTCCAGGTTTTCAATTAATACTTTGCAGCATTTTGCTGTAACTGTGGGCAGAAGCTGGCAGAAGCTCTAATAGACTTTATTCTGATCTGTTTTAACACAATCTGACCAGAAAGAACTGACTTAGGCTACGTCCACATGACAACACTCCTTAATTTTTATTTTTTTTGTGGGTTGAAAAAAATTTGCATCCACACACGTGTCAGATCAATAAATATTCACGTCCAGACGACAACGGAGCACTGAGTGAAAACGATGTAATACATATACTTCATCTATATGTGATGCTGTAAACAATGATAATAATATTTAATAATGCAGATCTCATCACAGTTTTTTTTTTTTAACTTTAAGGTAATTTATCCGATTTTAGATGTATCCAAAAAATATAGCCATTTTGTTTTGCAAAAGTTAAACATAAATTTTCGTTTTTAGCCAGATTAGAAGATTTGAAGGAGAATTATTAGAATAACTTGGTCTCAAAATCCAACAGTTTAATTACCTGTGCGTAATCTTTGTTATTGATCCGTGTGCAGCGTATCTGGGTTACTGGGGGATGGGAGCGGCTCCGTGGGCTACACCTGTCATATTTCCGTAACGGCCTTGTGATCCGCGGAGGCCAGTTTGAGGTCACGACGTCATTGTTTTCCAAAAGCTGCAGTTTCTTTGTCCACACAACAACGCAACGCCGGCGTTCTCAGATTTCTACACTCTGAAACCTGTTCTCAAAAAACACCATTTTCGCCCACCCGAGTGTGGACAAAAGGCCAAAACGAATACACACTTTACCGTTTTGACCAAAAAACGTTGTCGTGTGGACAGGCCCTTATTTGGAACTACAACAGATGAACTGATTTGTCTCTCACACATAAAACTACAGTTGCAATCCAGATGCCATTAGCCAATCGTTTTTTCAGCTGTTAGTCAATTTTAGTCACCTTTTTTTGTCACCAAACACCTAAACAGAACCATGAAAGCTCATAATGATCGTAGGTTCCTGAAAAAGTGTTGTTTAAATTAATTTTGTATTTTTTCTTGAGTTTTCAGACCATCGTAACACTTTTTTTTTTTTTTTTTTTGCCAGTGTTTGTTTATGTGTGCACTGTGTCTCCATGGTAACTGCTGAACATTCCACTATAAAGACACATGTAGAACTCCCCCAGCACGATCACCGCAAAATATCGATATCTCAACTTCTGTCATAATAAATCAGAAGTGAAATTGTGATTGTGTGGATGAAAAAAAAAAACTAAAACGTTCTCTTTTTAACATGAAATAACGTAGAGTGTCCTCATATACCACCATTACGACAGGGTTTGGGAAAAAGTCGTTGTAATACCTTAAAACTAGCATGTGTTTGTGTTTGTGGTGGGGGTGCAGGGGGGTCCGGTTACGTCTAGTCCCGGCAGGTGGGAAAGAGCCTGCTGTGTGTACGTTTGAGGTTGCAGGAGTCAAAGGTCACAGGCTGAGTTGGATTCCTTCATGCCACTCTTTAGCTCCACTGCGACGCTCCCTGTGTTTTTAGTCTGACAGCTGCTAATCTCTGACAACTCCACCGACTGGAAACCAAACGCCGCCGCGGTGGTGCAAGCTCGGACAGGCCGGTTTGTCCCTTGTCTTACGCGGGTGCCTCTGGGTAAAGAGACACGTACCGCATGGACTAAAACGCAAAGGAAGTAACAATAGTAAATACACAAAACTTCTGGTAAAGCAATAAAGATATGGTTCCCAGACTAGTTCAAATGAAGTTATTATGCACAAAGTGATAAAACATACTGACCCTTGAGCTTTAATCCATGTTATAATGATGTTACCTCTTCATATCATAACATCTCCAAAGATCAAAATGTTCTATTCCACCTTGTCACGTCAGGAAGCATTAGTTTTCAAGTTAACAGCTCCTTTTATCTTTGGCCCAGTAAATATTCCAAGTCTGAAATCGTCCAAATGGTTCTAGGGAAGGTGTATGGAGTTTAAAACACAGTGGAGTCACATAACATCACAATGTGGAATAGTATTTTTAGTTTGAGTGAAGAATTCAGCCTAAATGTGCAGGATTTGTGTGTTAAACTTGTATGAATGAAAGAAAACACAACTCCAGGTCTGTTTGTGATGAGGAAATGACATTATAACAGATCAAATAGCTTAATATGAACTCTTTAAGTGTCTAGATCTTTCGGTAATTGCACTTTTTCTGAGTAGTTTTTAAACCTACTTGTACTTCTAATCAAGTTACAAGTCTAAAAAATCCCATTCAACAACTGTCTCACTGCTATCACACATAACACACATAACATCTGCTCCGACTGGCCAGAGTTCAAATAATACGCAGACTGTGGATTAAAACAACTTAGTTCATCTTTAAACTGTTTACAAGATGTGTGTCCAATCCCTCCGTCGTCCAGGTAGAATCCGTGGGAAAAGGAGAAGATCAATTTGTCAACTGGACAAAAGTTTATTTGGTCAAATACTTTTCGCGGCTCATCCAAGCTGCTTCTTCAGTTCTGGCCCAAATGTTGGTGGACGCTTCCTTATATCTGCCTGAAGGGAGGAGCTAACTACACTGAAACTACTCTGAAACTAACTCCTAAGTGTGAAAGCACCTATTATGACCCTGAATGATTCTGCTAATAAGACCCCACATTCACAGTGAATGATCAAAAGGCCTAACTAAAAAACAGAAACAAGTAGATGTGTTAGTTTCAGAGTAGTTTCATTGTAGTTAGCTCCTCTCTTCAGACAAATGTAAGGAAGTGTCCACCAGCAGCGTCTGACCAGAACTGAAGAAGCAGCTTGGATGAGCCAAGAAACGTATTTGACCAAATAAACTTTAGTCCAGTTGACAAATTGAACTTCTCCTTTTGCCTTTAAACAGTTTAATCAATACAATTTATGAAATACGACAAAAAATCTATTGAAAGGTAACTAATTACTAGCACTTTAGTACAGTAACACACTGAGTACACTTAGTTGTAACAGTGCATCTGAAGGACAATTCACAGTAATGTCCAGTTGATGGGCATCTACCTAACCCACTGTGCCACTGTCAGCATATTAACTTTTATAACAAAGCTTTTATAACAGAACTTCTATGGTTTATATATGGTATAGCATCCGACTCTTTGTTACATTTTGTCCTGTCCTTTTTTGCACTTGTCTCTTGTGCGGATGTCCTCACTCAACCTCGTGTTTACATCCACACACAGTTCAACATTAACCCAAACATTTTATATCTGCTGCTCCCAGGGCCGTTCACAGAGTCCCCCAGGATAAACCCAGACACAAAAGTACAAAAACACTTCAGTCACTATCAATCCTTCGCTTAAACGTCTTATATTACATAAAATGGATTCCCAAAAGCATAGGGTTGTGTTTTGTTTCATCTATTCACATGTTTGCCCAGTCCCAGTCCTGGTTTGTTCATCTGTCTGCATCTCCAAAGCTATTTGCACTTTGCATAGGTTGTGTTGTAATTTGATATACTGTGTTTACCCAAAGCAGACAACCTTAAGGACTCGTACTATAGGTATATACAGGTATAACGTTTTATCAGCTCTTATCAGATAGAGACAACCATAAAATATACGAGGTGAATTTAAACATTAACCTTGTCCTGATATGTCATTTTCAGATGAACTTAAATAACATTATGGTTTCCCTGTAGACATTTTATTCTATTTTTCAGACTTGTACTTACTTTTTTCCTACAGATATTGTCTATTGTAGATTATTCTTTTATGAAGAACAATGCAATCTGTATATGTGTTTTGTTTATTAGAAATGTATGCATGTATTAAAATGTATGTAACTTTGATTCTTGCAGCGGTTGTTTTTAGACTCTTGTTCTCTTGCATTACTTGAGTCCTGCTGATGTTGTTTTGCACTCTCCATGGCCCACAAAATCATTTTCTACTGAGGAGCTCAGGGAAAAGTCATTGAGTTTCCAAGTTACTCATGCATACCATATACTAGAGCATTCTGTAAGGAGTCACCAACTTTTTTGAAACTGAGAGCTACTTCATGGGCACTGAGTCACGCGAAGGGCGACCAGTTTGATACACTCTCTTCTGAAATAACAAATGTGCTCAGTTTGGCTTCAGTTATACATTAGTCATAAAGGTTAATGATAATCATCTACGTGAAGACACCGATCACGTTAATGATTTCTCACAATAATTATCAACAGTAACAGCGAGGTGAGAAACAGAGATCAATATTCAGCGCTTCATAACTTTATTCATCTCAGTAATTGTTCGATTTTTAAGTACAGTGTTGGCAATTATCATCATTTCTTCTGTGAGTGTGTTTACGTGCGCATCAGTATCCCAGTTATAAATGCAGTATCCCGGTTTCTTTTTTGCAATATTTTAATTTTTGCTTTGTGTTTGAGTTACACAGTTACACAAAAAAAGAGAACAGTCGGAAAACAAAAACCCCATGTCCACCCCGCTCACCTGCAAATAAAAGAGGGAGGATGCTTCTCACAACCACATATTTCAATAGTTCACATAGATAAACAGAGGTCAGTTGAGGTGACATTCACATAATCCAAGGTAAGATATTATAAGGCTTTCTGAGGTGATCCTGAAGTGATCTTTTCCAAAAGCACACAGTTGTTCATTTCTGAGTACCATCTTGTAATGGGAGGGGTGACTGTAATACATTTCCTTGCCACTGACAATGAGATTTTATTTTGTATTTATTTAATGGTTCAGTTTTCTCAACATTTCCAAGTAGGTAAAATTCAGGATCAAGAGGAATCGACGTTTTTGTGATTGTGGATATGGCTCTGCAAAAGTCAAACCAGAAACTTTTTACTTTCACACATGTCCAGGTGCAATGCAAAAATGAGCCCAATTCTAGTATCCCGGTTTCTTGACATAACTTTACAAACGCGCAAAATTATATATTTAATAAACCAGGGAAAAATACAAACAACCACGAGCTCCTTTAGCAGAGGAAGCTCGAGAGAATCAGCTGTAAGGACGTATGAGGTATCCCACGTTTCCAAACACTGTTGTACAAGTTCTACACTGCAGCAGATTGTAACGCTTGTAAACATTTGAGATTATAACGTTTTTAAAGCAGAAACGAAACTTAAAACCACATGACTCATTTGTATAAACTGTAAGCGCTAAAAAAAAACCCAAAAAAACAGCTCACTCGTCTAAATGGCTTATCTAAACTTCATGTATAATTAACATATTTTTAAGACATTGTCATTTTTAAATCTATATAATTGCAAGGGTGATTAAAAAAGAATAGCAACAGAATAACATTAATTTTAGATGCAGAGCACAAATGAGTTGTGTTATTTTTAGAGCCGGCCGACCGTGCTGGTGACCCCTGCACTAGAGGTTACTGATGGCACATTGTTTTTTTGTTTACTACCGTACCGTACCAACTTTATTCATAAAGCACTTTAAAAACTTTACAGTAGGACAAAGTGCTGTACACAAACTCAGAATAAACAATGTCAATCGCAGCAGGAGAAAATATACAGTACAAACACAATACAACGACTAAAAAATATAGAAAACAGTAAGATAATCAACAAGAAATGTACTGCAGGGCTTAACGCTCAATTCAGATTTTTGTGTGAAATCGGATGTTTTTGCGAGGTCGTTCACGTTTCCAATTAAATGCGACTTGTATGTGAACTCCAATGTGATCAGTAAACGGCCCAAACATGGATGCAACTATTGAGCACCTGACGATTTTAAAGTTCCTCTTGTACCGGAGTCAGAACATGTACAACTTATTTGTTTTAAGGAGGAGATTGAGAAAGAGAAGACGAGTTTTTTTGGCCGTGGTGTTTTGTGGGACAGCGGCAGCGACGTCCGTTGAAAGGAACGTGTGGATGTGGAGACGTAGCCAAGAGTGGTGAGTGGTGATGTGCTTCACTTCAGAGACACGGAGTTCATTAACAGGTTTCACCCGCTTCAGTGCAGAATAGTGACGTTTGTGGCTTGTTGATAACGTGTAGGTCGAATGAATGCACTTTGGCCGTTCAGACTGAAGTCACATGTCAAAAGATCAGATATGTATCAGTTTCAGGAGCCACATATCCAAGTGACCTGGGTTGCAGGATCAGATACAGGTCACATGTGGGCCAAAAAATCGGATTTGGGTCACTTCAGGCTGCAGTCTGAACGTAGCTCATGTCACTTGTTAAAAGCCAGTGAGAAAAGGTGTAGTAAATTAAAGACTCAAAAAGTAACTTCACTGGTTGTGGAGATTTTATTGCTTTGCCAAGTTGTGGCATTCATGTTCACTATCTTCATGGAGAAAAGAAAATTACCGGTCATATCTGTGGAGAGGCTACACCACACATACAAAGAATACAAGTTTTTCAAGGTAATTTTGCAATAAAAACACCTTACGCAACACAAATAAGTTTAATACCACTCTGTGCAACATATCCATGGACCAACCACCATAAAAAAGCAGTGCACCTTTAAAACACTATATTCAAATGAGCTGCGCCCTCATATTTTCAACATCTCTTTATCACCTGCTTATTTTAGCCTTAAGTCTCATTTGACACAGCGGTGGGTGAACTGGTTTAGATGATTCACAGTCCGTTCTGTGCACATGTCCAGTGTGTGTCACCAACTAAAGAAGGTGCCATTCACACTGGGGCTCAGAAGTTCATTAGTGCGTCTATCACATTACTACAGGCTCTGGGTGCTGCGGTCAGGGCCGGTCTGATCTATATTTAATCTGCTTAGTATGGACTTTAGAACAGAGGTGACTTAATGCCGGGAGATTGAAGATACAGTAGTTTATATCTAAGACCTATTTGGATTGAAATGCAAACATAGAGGGTAACTTTACAAGGACACCAAAACCGGATTATCCTCTGATCTCTGGACATTTACGATCATTTAAAAGACACGAAAAGTCATCAGATGGACCAGAAGCGCAATGAAAAACAGATTACAAATATGTTTCTACACAGCAAAAACTCTAGAGGTAAAATGTTTTAATGCAAAAAAGTGTTATTTTAACTATTTGAACGTTAAATGAGGTTTCGAGTTGGAGTTATTTGGAGTTGATGTGGTTAAAGTTAATTCAATATCCCTTAGTGTTAATTTGGATCCTCCCATTCACCACTTCAAACGCCTGCCAGAAAAGACCAGTTTGAACCAGTTTTATACTTTATTTCATCTTAAATTAACTCAAATAAAATGTAAAAATAAACTCTTTTCGTGTTGTTTAGCTAAATCAGGATAACCCTACAAAGTACTCTCAAAATGTTGATACAACTCTTGATTTCGGGGTTAAACGGGAACTTTGGTCCAGCGTTACTTAATTAACATTTACAAAAACGTAAAATTAACTCACAGAACAGATTGGACTCGTATAAACTCTGAGAAAATGTTAAAATTGACTCTCACAGAATCAACTCCACTTTTTGCCCTGCAGTGTTTAAAGTAACTACACTGGCTGGAAATATGGACTTACTCACCGACTAAGGGACTGGGCATCACCCATAAAGTTCGTCTCCAGTCAAATGAAGCTCACCGAGGCTGGCAATTATACGAGAGACTTTGAAGCTGAGTTCAATATTCGGAATAGGAATTTATTGATGGAGAAAATTGCAAAATAAAAACACCAGGATCATGTGGAGTGGGTTAATATGAACATTTTAAGATGAAAATGAGGAATCTCACTGCAGCAGTTACAGAGAGAGAAGCGTTTTTTCAGTATAAAGTAAACTGGAGCAAGGGTCGATGGAGCCTGAAGCCACTGCTCAAGTTGAGCACAGCAGCTACAGCAGGGGTCTCCAACTTGCAGCTCCACCCCCTCCAAGCAGCTCGCCAAAAGAATTTCTGAATTATATTTATTGTGCTGAATAACTGAATTTGATGAATTAAACGCCTGTTACCATTGTACAGTATTTTTCGGACTATAAGGCGCAATATCAATAATGTTGAATTCTCTCGTCTATTTTCATACATAAGGTGCACCAGATTAAAAGGCGCATGAAACGAAACAAACGGACGACACTTGAGACTGATCCTTAGCCCAGGCGTCCACGATCCATTGGCAGATCTCGGCGTAACTCACCCACCGTTGCCTCCCTGTCTCGGTGAATGTTTATTATGAATGTGATTGTGGGTGGATAATTTAAGTTTTTTTTTTTTTGTTTCCTACGAGGACGACTCAAATATACATTGAGTAATAACGTGTTTAATGCAGCTCAGAATGAATACATATGGTGCGCCAGATTATAAGGTGTTGATTTTTGAGAAAATGAAAGGATTTTAAGTGCACCTTATAGTCCGAAAAATACAATAAATGTAAAATTCTGATGCCTAACTTTGTGCACTAATAATTGGATAAAGGTTTATGTTTTATAAGTATCTAACTATACCTCATCTGAAACCTTGTTGCTTCTTTTATATACACTCTAATTTCTTGTGAACTGCTAACATTTGTTGCTCTCTGGCACTTTTATTTTGTAAAGGTAGCTCACCAGAGGAAAAAGGTTGGGCTAGAGGGCTATGTCCATTTACCTGTACAGTCTATGAGTTATATGCAAGTATTTCTTAGCCTGGTTTAGATCTGGTTTAGTCCTGTTTTACACCCAATTAAGTCTCAGTTGGAACAGTTATGGCCTGGTTTAGTCTTATCATATGGGTCCGGTCAAGCGGTAACGGAGGGAAAAGGGCAGATTTTTTACTTTCAAATGTCTCTTATTCAGAAACTAGAAGGGACTATTGAAATAAGTAAAGTATCAGAATGTAGGAAAGAGTTACACTCCAACAGGGTAAAGTTAAACCTGTGATATTCTTTCAAGTTGTTGACAAAAAATGTAAAAACTCATCTCAGTAATAGAGGGAATGAAATATGCAGCACTTTTTGGGCAATAAATACAAACAGTGATAACTCTTGGTTCTCACTTACATATCCTTAACAAACTGGTTTGAATATTTGCTTCATATAGTTTTCTACCATATGGTACAAGATTAGGATGTAAAACCTCTTACTTTTTGAGTAATGAGATTTTTTATTAAGAAAAGTCATGGTAACGGAGGGAAAAGTAACGGAGGGAAAATTGTGCAAGTAAGTAGAAGGTGCAGGATTTTGCATCATTTGTCGCTTTTTTCTTCCGAATACTTTAATATTACTTCAAAATGAAAGGAAACTATTTCTATAAAATATGTCAGTCCTTCCAAGCAAATTTTGATCATTTTAAATACATAAAAAAAAAAAAAAATCATGTACCTTCATCAACAGTTCAAAGATGGAATAACACAAGATATGATGAAATACATCAGTTTATTTACATGATTTTCAGGTCTTTGAAATCGGGGAAATAATTTTTGTTCCATGTTTCATACATGATCTGTTTAAAACATATGTAACTTTAGAACCAAAAATGGTACAAAAAAAAAAAGGTAAACAGTTTCATAAACTAGAGTACATATGTATCTGTTCAATACATTTTTATATCTGATGCATTAACTTGAATTTTTGGCCTTGTTGTTTACTTCTGCTTGACTGGGCCCATATGAAATAATATTAGACGATACGCACTAGTTATGTGGTTTATAGACTTGCAAGTTAAAATTTTCATGACGCACTCCATCAAATTTACAATATACGTATATTTAATGTTATATATTACACAAACTTGACTCTTGTGAGCTTTAGGCCATGTTATAATGTTGCTGAGTATTGCTTTATTTTTGCTCTGTTTACATCGAAAAAGCTCAAAATGCTCTGATCCACAGCTCCATATCTGTACAATTCTAGGACTGAAATGATCCAAAACACACATGAATGCAACAAAACACAACACCATGTTTACGATGAAGAAATATTATAACACAGATCAGAAAATAGCGCAATACGGGCTCTTTAAACAGCGATATTCCTTGAGGTACTACTTTAAAAACCACACATGCTTCACCGTATCTTTCATAACAGGATTTACTGGAATACGGCGCATTCTCTCTTTTATTATTACGTAAAACAGAGTCAAACTAACAGCTGGACCCCGAAAGATAAATAGGACAGATGAGAATAATAACATATGTGGTGTATTATTATTAAAGTGTGGAGCGATGCGGAGGGACGGAGTACAGTATGCGGTGTATTCCGGGCCGACCGCACTTCGCCGTGTTTGGGTCCTGTCTGCTTGTTCAGCACACGACTTAATGACAGTGTTTAGCTCCATACAGAGTCCACAGACGGACCTGACTGACAGCACCAGGTCACGCGGTTCAACGGAGGGCTATATATGTCTGCCTACTACTGAGAGAGAGAGAGGGAGAGAGAGAGGGGAGGGAGGGAGAGAAGAGAAGAGAGGGGAGGGAGGGAGAGAGAGAGAGAGAAGAGAGGGGAGGAGAGGAAGGGAGAGAGGGAGAGAAGAGAGGGGAGAGGAGAGGAGGGAGGGAGGGAGAGAAGAGAAGAGAGGGGAGGGAGAGAGGGGGAGAGAAAATGGAAAGGAGAGAGCAAGAGAGAGAAGAGGAAGAAACAAGAGAGAGAGAGAGAGAGAGGGGAGGGAGGGAGGGAGAAATGGAAAGGGGAGAAGAGAGAGAGAGAAGAGGAAGAGACAAGAGAGGGAGAGAGAGAGGGAGGGAGGGAGAGAAGAGAAGAGAGGGGGAGAGAAAATGGAAAGGAGAGAGAGAGAGAGAGAGAAGAGGAAGAGAGAGAGCAAGAGAGAGAGAGAGAGGGGAGAGGGAGAGGAGAGAGAAGAGGGAGAGAGAGAGGGGAGGGAGAGAGAGGGGGAGAGAGAAATGGAAAGGAGAGAGCAAGAGAGAGAAGAGGAGAAACAAGAGAGAGAGAGAGAGGAGAGGGGGGAGGGAGGGAGAAATGGAAAGGGGAGAAGAGAGAGAGAGAAGAGGAAAGAGACAAGAGAGGGAGAGAGGGAGAGGAGGGGGAGGGAGAGAGAAGAGAAGAGAGGGAGGAGAGAGAGGGGGAGAGAAATGGAAAGGAGAGAGCAGAGAGAGAGAAGAGGAAGAAACAAGAGAGAGAGAGAGAGAGAGAGGGGAGGGAGGGAGGGAGAAATGGAAAGGGAGAGGAGAGAGAGAGAAGAGGAAGAGACAAGAGAGAGAGAGAGAGGGGAGGGAGAGAGGGGGAGAGAAATGGAAAGGAGAGAGAGAGAAGAGGAAGAAACAAGAGAGAGAGAGAGAGAGGGGAATAGAGAGGGGAGAGGAGAGTGAGAGAAGAGAGAGGGAGAAAGAGGGGGAGAGGGAGGGGGGGTGGAGAGAGGGGAGGAGAGAATAGAGAAGAGGGAAAGACAGGATAGAGAGAGAGAGAGGGAGGGTATGGAGAGGGGAGAGGAGAGCGAGAGAAGAGGGGAGAGATGGGGTGAGAGAGAGAGAGAGGAAGAGAAAGAGAAAAGGGGGGGGTGGAGAGGGGAGAGGAGAGTGAGAGAAGAGGGGTAGATAGGAGAGAGAGGAGGGAGAGATAGAAAGAGAAAGAGAGAGAGAGAGGGGGGTGTCATGGAGAGGGGGAGAGCGAGAGAAGAGGGAGAGACAGGAGAGAGAGAGAGAGAGAGGGGGGGGTGGAGAGGGGAGAAGAGAGCAAGAGAAGAGGGTTAGATAGGGGAGAGAGAGAGGAGGGAGAGAGAAAGAGAGAGAGGGGTATGGAGAGGGGAGAGGAGAACGAGAGAAAAGGGAGAGATACAAGAGAGCGAGAGAAGAGGGAGAGATGGGGGGTGGGAAAGGGGAGGGGAGAGTGAGAGAAGAGAAGAGGGAGAGAAAAGTGAGAGAGAGGGAGAGAGAAGAGAGAGGAGGGCATGGAGAGGGGAGAGAGAGCGAGAGAAGAGCGAGAGACAGGGAGAGAGAGAGAGAGCGAGAGAGAGAAGGCATGGAGAGGGGAGAAGAGAGCGAGAGGAGAGGGAGAAAGAGGGAGAGAGACAGAGAGAGAGGGAGAGGGGGAGAGAAGAGTGAGAGAAGAGGGAGAGACAGGAGAGAGAGAGAGAGAGAGAGAGAGAGAGGGGAGAGAGAGAGAGAGAGAGAGGAGAGAGAGAGAGAGAGAGAGGAGAGAGGGAGAAAAGGAAAGGGAAGAGGAGAGGGAGAGATGGAGGTGAGAGAGAGAGAAGAGAGAGAGAGGGGGATGGAGATGGGAGAGTAGAGCGAGAGAAGAGGGAAAAATGGGGAGAGGGGGGGGGGTGGAGAGGGGAGAGGAGAGTGAGAGAAGAGGGTGAGATAGAAGAGAGAGAGAGAAAGAGGGAGAGGAGAGAAAGGGAGAAAGATAATGAAAGAGAAGGAGGGAGGGAGAGAGAGGGTGAAACTGGAGGGAGAGAGAAAAACAGAGAGAGGGAGTGGCAGGGAGGGAGGGAGAGAGAAAGAGAGAGAGAGAGAAAGAGAGAGGGGGAGGGAAGTGGGGGGAGTGGAAGAGAGGGAGAAGGGGGAAAGAAAGATGGAAAGGGAGAGGGAGAGAGAGAGCGAGAGAGATGAGAGAAAGAGAGTAAGAGAGAGGGAGAAAAGGGTTAATGGATGAAAAAGGGAGAAAGAAGGAGGGAGAGAACGAGAGGAGGAAGAGACAGAAGGAGAGACAGAGTAGAAGATGAGGCGAGTTGAAGACACAAGGGATGAATGAAAGAGTGAACGAGAGAAAGAAGACGGGAAGTTGATGGAGCAAGGGATGAAACGATGAATGAATGGGAAAGCGGTGAGAGAGAAAAAGCGAATCCAGAGAGAGAAAGAGAGAGAAAGAAAAAGTTTAGGGGAGTCGAAGGAGCAAGGGGCGGAGAAGAAAAAGATAGAGAAAGAGAAAACGAGTGACAGAGTGTGTGCGTGTCAGCGGGTGAGTGATGGAGACGGGACAAACTAGGGTCGGCCAACCACAGAGGAATTCTCCCAGCATGCCTTGGGGCCCACAGCTGATCACCGCACATGGCAATTAGTTTCCCTCAGTTACACTCGGCTCCGCTGGCCTCGAGGAGAAGCTCCGACCAGACTCTGCTGTCACACTCATGTCGGTTCCAGATAAATCCGTTCTTTCTGGTCAGATTGTGTTAAAATGAAGCTCAGATTAAAGCCTCAGACAGAGCAGAGCCTACAGATAGCGTCACACCCCCAGATAATGCTCAACACTAGTACGTACTCGAGTCGTTTTCGTCGCGGAGGCAGTGTTCGTCCACACTAATCCGATGGAAAACGGCTCTAGAAACGGAACGATCTGGTGCCGCCAGCTCCCACGAATTCATCTAAGTAAAACTCTGATCTTTCACCGCGTGGACTCCTGAAAACGCTGATACGCTGACGTAGGGGCTCTCGTTGTCGAAGTTCTCGGACCGCGTCACTGTGACTTTCGCGCTCCTGATTCGCCGGCTTCGTGACATCGTTCATGTGACGCTACGGCGGAAAACGGTTTAAACAAACCGTAGACAAACAGGAAACAGCGCAGCTACAACTGCTTCCGTGAAAAGACTGTTTTTACGCTTGTCATTTTCCTCGGTTCGAAATCAGCTGCTGAAATCAGCCAGAACTGAACCAGAGCTGAATCATGGCTGAACCAGGACTAAACCAGGACTAAACCAGGACTAAACCAGGACTAAACCAGGACTAAACAGGAATAAACCAGGACTAAACCAGGACTAAACCAGGACTAACCAGGACTAAACCAGGACTAAACCAGGACTGAACCAGGACTAAACAGGAATAAACCAGGACTAAACAGGAATAAACCAGGACTAAACAGGAATAAACAGGACTAAACCAGGACTAAACCAAAGCTGAACCAAAGCTAAACCAGGACTAAACAGGACTAAACCAGGACTAAACCTGGACTAAACCTGGACTAAACCAGGACTGAACCAGAACTGAACTATGGCTGAACCAGGACTGAACTCAGGACTAAACCAGAGCTGAACCAGAACTAAACCAGGACTAAACCAGGTCTAAACTAGAGCTAAACCAGGACTAAACCAGAACTAAACCAGGACTAAACCAGGACTAAACCAGGACTAAACCAAAGCTGAACCAAAGCTAAACCAGGACTAAACCAGGAATAAACCAGGACTGAACCAGAACTGAACCAGGACTAAACCAGGACTGAACCAGGACTAAACCAGGACTAAACCAGGATTAAACCAGAGCTGAACCAAAGCTAAACCAGGACTAAACCAGGACTAAACCAGAGCTGAATCATGGCTGAACCAGGACTAAACCAGAACTAAACCAGGACTAAACAGGAATAAACAGGACTAAACCAGGACTAAACCAGGACTAAACAGGACTAAACCAGGACTAAACCAGGACTAAACCAGGACTGAACCAGAACTGAACCAGGACTAAACCAGGACTAAACCAGAGCTGAACCAAAGCTAAACCAGGACTAAACCAGGACTGAACCAGGACTAAACCAGAACTAAACCAGGACTGAACCAGAACTGAACCAAAGCTAAACCAGGACTAAACCAGAGCTGAACCAGAACTAAACCAGGACTAAACCAGGTCTAAACTAGAGCTGAACCAGGACTAAACCAGAACTAAACCAGGACTAAACCAGGACTAAACAGGAATAAACAGGACTAAACCAGGACTGAACCAGAACTGAACCAGGACTAAACCAGGAATAAACCAGAACTAAACCAGGACTAAACCAGAACTAAACCTGAACTAAACCAGGACTGAACCGGGACTAAACCAGAACTGAACCAGGACTAAACCAGGAATAAACCAGGACTAAACCAGGAATAAACCAGAGCTGAACCAGAACTAAACCAGGACTAAACCAGGTCTAAACTAGAGCTGAACCAGGACTAAACCAGAACTAAACCTGAACTAAACCAGGACTGAACCGGGACTAAACCAGAGCTGAACCAGAACTAAACCAGGACTAAACCAGAGCTGAACCAGGAGTGAACCAGAGATCTACCGTTCTAGATCTATATATATCTATATATATATGGTCGTTGCGCTCGGTGTTGGTGAATGTGGCGCAGCTGTCACTTCAGAAGGAGTTTGTCTGCTGAAGAACATTTTGTGAATGTGGTACAGAGTTTTCTCAACATCTTCTTAAAGTGGAAGTTACGAACATTTTTTAAGGAAAGATTCATGAATGAGGCCCATTGGCTTTCATTCACTTCCTGGAGACTGTCCTTATTTTAACCATAATGACTACTTGCCCAACTATAACCCAAACCCTGACTTTAAAGAGCCTGTATTACGCTGTTTCCTGATCCGTGTTATAAGGTTGTTTCCTCATCATAAAAATACCCGGAGTTGGTTTTGTTTCATTCACACATGTTTAACACACAAACTCAGACTCTAAAAAGCTTTGTTCCATCTTGTGATTTTATGTCGTTCGCTGATTTTACTGGGACTGAGCTGATTTGTGCTTTTAAACACAAATAAAATTACAATCACACACTACCTTTTTGTTGAAAATTAAACTCCTAAACAACCGTGAACATTCATTTTCACCACAGACTCCTGAAAATCTGTTGTTTAAATCCATTTTGTATTTTTTCTTGAGTTTTCAGACTATCCTAAAACTTTTTGACAGCAGAGGCTTTGCACTGTCACGTGACCCCTATAGTAACGGTAACTACGCCGCTATGCAATTGACTTCAGTAACATCGGAGAAACATGGGCAGGTTTTGTTGTGTATTTGTTTGTTCTAGCCGATGTGAAAGGGATAAAATGAATTGTTTCTTCACTATTCCTCTGGAAATTACTCATCAGGAGCTCAAACAAGGGAATTATTGAAAAAAAAGACGCGGATTATGGCTAGCAAAAATAAACCGCATAGAAATTTCCAATGGTACCATCAAGACACCCGAAGTTTCATCAAGGTATTTGCTATTTAAATTGTTTCATAGTTTATTTAATGAAAGATGCACATTTACTGAACTAAAATTTCATGAACTTATCCAGGAAAACCTGCTCTAGTTTACGATTCAACGAACCCACACTGGGCTCCTGTGATCAACATGACGCACGAGTCGAAGAGTCTGTGAGCCGAACCTCCAAAGAATCGACCATGAAAAGATCCTCGCAAACGTTAGAAAGATCCCTCACAAAAAGCGATTAATTCTAAAAGACATAGTTGTGGATAAGCAAGACGATAAAGAAAACATGGGTCCTACGACGAGTGACATGTTTATATGTGCGCTGGAAGATACAGTTTCTACTGCCACTCACACTGCAAATGTTTTCGTTCAGTAAATGTGCTTCTCTCATTAAATAAACTATGAAACCATTTAAATAGCAAATACCTTGATGAAAGTGACGTGAGTGTGTCTTGATGGGACCATATCAAATCTCTTAGCGGTTTATGTTCTCTAGCCATGATTCCTGTCTTTTTTTTTGATAATTCCCTTGTTTGAGTTTCCTGGTGAGTAATTTCCAGAGGAACAGTGAAGAAACAATTCGTTTTATCCCTTTCATAGTGTCTAGAACAAACAAGTACACAACAAAACCTGCCCATGTTTCTCTGATTCTACTGAAGTCAGTGACATAGCGTGGCCGGTGTCATGGCGGCGTAGTTACCGTTGCTATGGGGAACACGTGACGGTGCAAAGCCTCTATATCTAAGTAAATTAAAATGACTTAAATTAAGAACATTTAACTCTATTTGAGTAGATTCAATTTGACAAGTGAAATTATCTACCAATGAAATAAGCGTGTTTTTTTTTTTATTCAAGCAACATTTCTTTCAAGCACGTTTCTTATTTTAAGTGCAAAAAGTTGTTGTTTTTCTTATTTTAATTGTAGTAAGCTGTATTTTCATATTTTAAGTACAAAAAGTCTTGTTCCATTGGCAGATAATTTTACTTTTTAAGTGAAATTTATTCAAATCTTGATAAAACTTTCTTAATTCAAGTCATCTTAACTTGACTAGATTTTGTTTTTGCATCCCATCCCACCATTAGAGATAACCTACATGTAGAACACCCCCTGCACGATGTCACTGCAAAGTATCAAGACATTTAATCGTACATGAATTATTATTACAGCATATTCAAGTTTTTCTGTTTAGATATTTTTCAGAACAATGAGTCATTTGAAGATCTGCTGTCAGCGTTTTTTCAAAAATGTTCAAAAGTTTTCCCCCGCTTCATGCCCTTGTTCTTGTAAACAGTTATTGTCCTCATTAAACCGTGCTATGCTACGCCGGTTTCCCTGTATAGGACCAGCCCAGTGCGATGACACAGGGGTTAGTCACGCACACACACATACATGATAAGGCTCTGTGGAAGTGGGTCATCTCTCAGCCATATGTTTGTACAGCCCATAGAAAACACAGCGCAGAGCAGCACGGGGCAGAGGCCAAACCGGGACAGAACCAGGCCACGGTCAGGGTCACGTCGTGTGGAAATCTACAGAAGACGTAGGAAAATGTGTGACGGTGATGTTGCAATTACGGGTCTAGAACAGGACAGGACTGAGACTAATTGAGATTTAAACTAGGTCTAACGCGGGGTTGAACCGGGACTGCTTACATAAGGGTCAAGTCAGGACTGAGCTATAGATGTAAATTGGTGACAAACGGCAAGAAAGTTAAGGGTTCAACTCCAAATGCCTTTCCAAATATGCAACTAAAGCAGGACTGACCAAGGTTAATAAATATTAGGCGTGTAACGATATTCAAGTCTCACAATATCGTCGCCGTATGAACCTCACGGTACGATATTTATTGCGATATTGTGGGAAAGCTTACGATATAATGGGGAGGTTCAAGATTAAGGATGTAACAATGTCCAAATCTCTCGGTATGATGTTTTCACGATACGATATTTATTGCGATACTTTGTGGAGGTTAACAAAACTTTTATCATGCTACTTTCTCCAAAGAACTAAGAGTTAAAAGTGCTTAGAACTGTTATTTCTTCTTGTAGTCTGCACTATGGAGCAAAGGATCACGGTCTATGTAGTTCCCTCTGTCTTTATCTTAATTTAAGCAAAGAGACTTGCAATTCGATATATTGTGATGGTCCACGGTATTATTGTGAGAACTTTGACGATACCATATCATGATATTTTGGTTATTGTTACATCTCTATTAAATATGTAAGGTAAGGTGACTAAACTTACTTAAAGAAGATTCAACCAGGAATAAACCCGGACTAAAACAAGATGTGAAATAGAACTAAACAAATCAGGTGAAAAGTTAGAAACATGGCTAAAACAAAAATGATATTGATTGTAAATTAAAGGTCCTATATCAGACCTGGACATTATACAATAGTTTTTAAGTTAACAGCTACCCTTATTTTATTTTATTTTTTTATTCAGTAGAGATTGGCAATTGAAATTATCCAAATGACTCTAGTGAAGGAGTTTGGAGTTTAAAATTGACTTGTAGAGCACTTCCTGTATTACCACATGACATCACAAGTTGGAACAGTGCTTTTAATTTGACAGAAGAACTAAATAAAGCCCAAATATGCAGGATTTTTGTGTTAAACATGTGTGAATGAAACAAAACACAACTCCAGGTCTGTTTGTGACGAGTAAACAACATTATAACATAGATCAGAAATAGTGTATATGGGCCCTTTATTATCTATATATTTTATTTAAAACAAAACACATTAATCTCAGAGAAAAAAAGATGCACCAGATTTAGCTACTTTCCATCCACAGTCCATGGGCAGGTGCAAAAAATATATTGAACAGCAACAACATTTCATCAGTAACAGTATTTCCTTAAAATAACCACAGTGCAATTTATTATTAAACATTTAAAACAATTAATTCAGACATGTCAAACTCAGGCCAGGGGCAAAATTTGGCCCGCGATATAATTTTATTTGGCCCGCAAGATCATATCAAATATGTGCTAGATCTGGTTTGCCAGCTACAGATAGACTACAGAGATATTTTTTATTTAAAATGTTGTTATTATTTTATATTTTGCTTGTTCTGGATTCAGTATTTAAAGGTTATATGGAGGATTTTTTATTATTATTTTTTTTTTCAAATTGTCAATGATAGCATTATAGAGATGCAGTAGCCTTGTAATTATGATGACCAAAAAAAGAGAATAAAAATTCATCAACTCTGGACGTGGTGGGGCTAAACATTTGCCAATAGATAACGACACTGCCTCGTTATCTGTTAGCTGACAGGCTGTCAATCAATCTCCCTACGTTTCTAGTGTAACTGACTTGCCTGCGCCGCCGGTACGTGGTTTACGTACGACTGTCACGCAGTCCACAGACGCAAGCCGCACAGACGCTGTTTACTCTCCACCAACACAAACAGTTCTTAGCGGCTTTTTTTGACCTATATCTTCCTCGCAGTTCGCACAAAGTTTGTTGCAATGGCGACAAGAATCCAGGAGCAGTTAGCCGCAAAAGAAAGTCAGTTTTTGAGGTGAAAGAAGAAGACAAGGGGAAAAGCAGCGAAGCCAAACTAAGGTGATTCTTGTAGATTCATTCCAGCGATGGCGCAACTGAAGCAGACGCAGGGTCTAAAGACTGATGCATTGGGTCGCCAAATTACTCCTGGACAGGTCACTTCTGCTTATTATGAAAACGTACTTTATTTCCAAGAGTTAGACAAACGTTTTTCAGGACACGAAAGCGATATCCTATGTCTGAAAACGTAATTTTCAAGGCAAAGAAAGAGTCCGCTTGCTGCTGCGTGTTGTAGCTAGTTCATTCGCACTGAATCTCCGCGCAACCTTCTCTGCTCCCCTTTCCTGCTCCTGTCCCCACTGCCCGATCCGCTCTTCCCCCTGCTCCTCACTTCTCCGGGCACAGAATCTCCGCGCACCGCTCCCCTCTCCTCTCTCCTCTCCTCTCTCCTCTCCTCTCTCTCTCTCTCTCCTCTCCCCTCTCCTCTCTCTCTCTCTCTCCTGCTCCGCTCTTCTCCCTGCTCCTCACTTCTCGGCCGCGCACGAAATGTCCGCACACCCGCTCCCCCCGCTCCTCACTTCTCCGTCTTGCCTAACCAACACTGTAGTTAGTTGTTTACAAGTCATGTGCAGCGCACCGGCTGTAAACAAACCTGTTTCTGGCGTAAGGAGGAGGCGGGAGAAGGCGTTTCTACGTAGGAGCTGTAGGGGAGGGGGGTGGTTTCACACACATGCGCAACATTTGAAAAAGGACAAACAGTCGCTGGATTTCTCGTTCCTTGGAAAATCCTCTATACAACCTTTAAGCAAAACTATTATTAAACATTTATTTTAATGAGAAAAGGTTTAACATTACATATCTCGAAAGAAGAGGAAACATGCAGATGTTGTTGAAAATTTTCAATAAATATTTATTATATAACCAGTATACTTTATTATAATCCCAGTTTTGAATTTGAGTTTGACACCCCTGATTTAATTCATTTTAATTTCCATAAATACAAGATTTCAAATTGGTCATTATCTTCTAAAAATACTCAGATTCATTGTCATCTAAACTGAGCAGACTAGACTACACCGCATGGCCTCACAGTTTGAGAACCACTGCTTTTTGGATGAGCTGATGTTTTTTGTTCAGAGAAAGCCATCGCTGTGCCAACCTTAAAAATACAGTAAGCTCTCGTGGACTAAAATGGCCCATGACAATTCAAAGTTGACCACAAGTTGTAATTCAAATTTCACATGATTACACTGACCATGTTTTCTTCTACAACTTAAAATACTCGCGTTCATTTGACTTTATGTGCCGTAATGATGTGTTTCAGAACAAGTGGTGAGACAACAATAAACACAACTGATCCCTTCCCCAGAAATAAGTCTGAATCAGTTTAGAGACAGACTTAAGTAAACTGGACTTTTACTGTTGTGGGGAAGCCAGTTTTTGAGATTTTCTTGAGTTACTTGGCTTTAAACTAGTGCGAAGTGATGGGAATCTTGTGAATTTGTGAAGTTTCTTTTCACTCTTTTTTTTTTGTTTTACAGTAGGACTAAAGACCTAAACTTCGTCCACAATCAAATTTCAAATAGAGCTGCAAAACTGGGCAGGATCTGGAGGAATAGGCTCTAATTCATGCTTTTAGTAAGTAGTAAGTCTAACAAAATCTATAAAAAATGAGAAAATGGCCCAGTTTTTTTCATCTACTTGTCATTGTAACATTCCGATACGTTTGCCTAATCAACAATTACAACCACACTTCAAGCTCCGTCCATGTTTCCAGGTGTTTAGTTGCACTTTAAGGATGCACAGGGACAAAAAAATAGGTTAAAACAGATTATTTACTTTATATTTCAATTTGTAAAACTGTATTATCCAGCAGTCGGTGCCTGACCCAAACCTTGATGCACGTAAAGTGTTGTGTCAGAAAGATCTACTGATTCTTTGCAGCTAATGTCATTGACGTTCTCCGGGAGTGTGACGCTATAACTGAAAGCGCTACTCAGTTAGAAGCTCTGTTACTCAAGTTAGACTTTAATCTGGGCTTTATGAGCACAATCTGACAGGTGAGATGATCTGCGTCAAACAAGTACTAACAAGTAAACAGGTGCATCTCACACATAAAATTACAGTCCTAACTTAGCTATGTGTGAGTGACTAATGGAAAAGGACTAGTCAATCTCACCTAAATAAGACCATGAACGCTCGTATTGATCACAGGCTCCTGAAACTGTGTTGTTTACCGTATTTTTTGGACTATAAGGTGCACTTAAAATCCTTTAATTTCGACAGTGCACTTTATAATCCAGTGCACCTTATGTATTAATTCTGGTTGTGTTTACTGACCTCGAACTGATTTTATGTGGTACACGGCGCTCAAAAATCTGTCAAAATGTTTCAGTACGACTTTGGTAAACTACGAAGCCGCAACACTTGATAGTTTGTAAGAGCATTACAAGTTCTGTAGTGAGGAGTCTCACAAAGTCGTGTCCTTTTGTCCAACATAAGCTGACGCATCAAGGAGCGAGCTGTCTTTTCAGTGCTTACAGTTTATGCATATTAGTCATGTGGTTTTAAGTTTCATTTCTGTAAAATATAAACAAATGTGCACAAAGCTGCTTTAAACACATTATTACTCAGAGTATATTTGAGTTCTCCTTGTAGGAAATAAAAAAACAAAATTAAATGATCCACCCACATTCACATTCATAAAACACATTCACCAAGACAGGGAGGAAACAGCGGGCGAATTACATCACGATCTGCCAATGGATCGTGGACGTCTGGGCTAAAGGATCAGTCTCAAGTGTCGTCCGTTTGTTTTGCTTTATGTGCCTTATAATCCGATGTGCCTTATGTATGAAAATAGATGAGAGAATTCAACATTATTGATATTGCGCCTTATGGACCAAAAAATACGATAATTCTCTCACACTCTTTTTTTTTTTTTTAGCTTTTTTGTCTGGGTTTGCTAATGTGAATATTGTGTAACCATGGGAACTGCTGAACATTCCACCAATAGATATACATGTAGAACCCCAATATTTCAAACAAGCCTAGCAAGGAAAAAAAAAATCTTAAAACAAACAGAAAAAAATACTGTCTCAAAACATAAAAAACAGAACTAGTTCTTTCTAAACGTTTGTCAGTTATTCTTCACTGACGTTATAAATTCTGATCATCCTAATTATTCATTCCTATTATTGAGTTTATAAGTGCCACGGTAATGTCAAACAGTGACTAGCATGCAAACGCGAACTTCCTTATTCTCAGACAATATAACGCTTTATAATGATAGATTCAGACAGGTTGCAGTGGACTTTTTTTTAAAAAAAAAAATTATTATGCATGGCCTTTAAGTGACTTGCCAAAGGACACAGCTGCTCTACCAAAACAAATGAGATAAAAGAAGAGTTTAAAAATATCACATCAAATATTACATTAGTGTTATTAAATCCCATCACGTTTTCTTTGGTCCAACGCAAATAAAAACAGAGCGGCCCACACACTGGTCTCTCTGAGTTTTTATCCTAATTGAGAAACCGTGGCTCGGGCTGATTCAATAAATGTTAATCTAACGTGGACTTTCCCTCAGTCCAGCCCTGATCTCTGCGTCTCATGATCCATACGAGACTCGTCAGGAGGTCGTCATGGTAACAGCGAGGTCTTAATTAATAATAAGTGCAAGTACCTTTTTATTTATATATGCATGCAGATCTAACAAACATCTATGAATTATCTTATCATTAAAAAATTAAAATAAAACAATAGTGAGAAGGCCTTTATTTTATTTAAATTTTTATTTATTTATTATTATTATTATTTTTTTTTTTAATGTTTATTTATTTTTATTTTATTTTATTTATTTATTTATTATTAAAAAGATGCATATAGGCAAAGGCAAGGGGTCCCAAACTTTAAAAATAATTATGCAACCAGCCAGGGGCCCTTACCGTAAAATTAAACTCATGCTCAAGTTTAAAGATACACTGTGTAACTTTTCTGGTGGTGGAGGGTCTGTTATCTCCTCGTCTCCATGGAGATGTTGTTGCTTTGTCCAGAATGCTCCACAGTATTGCATTAAACGTATCTATCTCCAGACAAATCAAGTCAGATCTGTGGAGAGGCGATCCTGCTCGAGTTTAAAACCCCCCAAAACAAAACAAAACAAAAAAATCCCGTAAGTGAATAAATGCGAGATAAATAAGTTTAATGGTACTGTGGAACATTTCAGGCAAAGCAATAACATCAGATAAGAGACCCTCCAGCAGAAAAGTTACGCAATGCACCTTTAATGTGAACTGGAAAAGTACTAGTACTAGTACAGTGGAAAAAAAAAACATATGGGTGAGTTAAAATGACTTAAATTAAGAACATTTTGCTTTTTTTTTGAGTAGATTCAACTTGACAAGTGAAATTATCTACCAGGGACGTACCAATATCCAAATCTCACGGTATGATATTATCACGATATACATCTCACGGTACGATATTTATTACGATATTTTGAAGAGGCTGATATAATTTCAAATGGGACACTTTTTTGCTTTTAAAATACCTTTTAAGATTTTGGTGTGGATTATTTCCGTCATAATCCCAAGAATTCAAGTAAAAAACATATTTCTTCATGTTGTCTGTGCTGAAATGAATCATGGGATATGTAGTTTTCAATGTTTATAAGCTGTTGCTACAATAAAACCATACATTTAAGCAAAGGAACTTGTAATTCGATATATTGTGATTGTTATTTTGAGACTTATGACGATATTTTAAGTGCAAAAAGTTGTTATTTTTCTTAATTTAAGTGCAGCAAGATGTATTTTCATATTTTAACTACAAAAAGTTAAGATAATTTTACTTGTCAAGTGAAATTTACTCAAATCTTGTTTAAACTTTCTTAATTCAAGTCATGTTAACTTGACTAGATTTAGTTCTTTGCAGTGTACATTTTATTTATTGATTTGTATTGACGCTTTTACTTTAAATTCAGTGTCATAATTACGTTTTTTTTATGTTGCTGCCACTGGGTCAGGATTTTCCAAATGGTGAAAAAATGGGAACGGTTACCTTAGCGATTCAAAATAAACATATATCTTTTGAGCAGACCGAAGTCCTCAGAACAGCACACATCAAAGGTTGCATCATGCTCTCCGTCCTATTTGTCCTCATGGAAATCCCAGACAGTGGTAGGTGCAGAACATGTGTGACGTAGCAGAGAGTCCCAGATCTCCCTGTGTAAAACCCCGGTCCCCTGAGCCCTCCGCCCTCCACTCTCTTTTATACTGGAGTGCACTTGGAGAAAGACCTGAGGGCGTCGTCTCTGCAGGGATAATAACATACACTTCCTGTTTGTCTGCTTCTGTTTTGCGGTCGTCCCTGGATACGGATGTGCAGGTCTCAGATGATCACGACGATGTATAGGTCAATGATATTCAACGCAGCGAAAAGAAGATTGTTTACGACTGATCAGATTCAACATCTGTGAATTTACTTTTTAGAAATTCCAGTACTGTGTCATCAACCCGGTGGGCCCTTATCATATTGTGTAATCTGAAATCTATCAAAACCGACTAATTCTGAATCACATGACATATGTTTTTACCCATGTGGTATTAGTTGAAAATCTTTTTTGTTAGGGATTGGGTCAACATTAGCCTGATTCATCAGCTGGTTTCACTTCGCGGAAACCGTCTGACCTCGCAGCATTAGAATTTGTTCGCTCGACGGTAGACTGGTACTTTTTTATTTAACCAATCGCTGTTATTTGGTCGTGACGTATGTAATGTGTCGCAAATGGGGCTAACTGGTAATTAAATTTTTCCCAAATCCCGTAGGAAGAAGGGCAATAACGTCTTTCCCCTTGATAAAATTCACCAAACATTCTCTTTGTTCCGGCTTTAAATTCTCGATCTCGGGAATTGTTGCCAACACAGAATATATGGCTCTTCGCTGATTGGCTGGTGCCTGCACTCGCACTTCCAGGGTTCTTGAAAACTGTCTAGTGTATTTTGATTCCTGACCTAGTCGCTAGAGAGAAATGAAATTGAGCAGAGGCACTATTGGCCTCAGCCTGGCTAAATCAACATCACCTGGGATCCAGAATATTCACTTCTTCTACGCTTTAAGAGTATAGGAGTGAGTCCGATCACTGGTGAAGCTCCCGGTTTTTCAAATGTGGGAGATTGACAGGTGGATTAACCAATCAGGGACATACATGGTCTGTCTTTACTGGAAAAAAGAAAATAAGGAAAAAAAAAATCTAAATCTAAACTTTATTCATTTGAGGTGATTGTTTTTTTTTTTGTGAACGATATGTGACCAAAGCGCTCCTTTGCTTCATATGTGTCACTAGAAATAAACTAAATCTGATTATATGATGACTTTTGCACGCAACAGAGAGTGTAGGAATCAGACTGATATCCATCTGCATGAAAAATATAGAGATACACCACCGATCAAAAGTTTTAGAACACAGTTATTTATTGCAATTCAAGTCGTGCAAGTCCAATGAAGAGCTTGACATGGTACAAAGGTAAATACTGTACAGCCAGAGGTTAAAAAAAAGATAAAAGATACAAAAAAACAAGCCCAAGCTCTGCCAAAACAACCTCAGGAAAAAACTACAAGATAGTGAGCTTGAAAACATGGAGTGTCCAGCACAGTCTCCAGACTTAAACCCCATCGAGCTGGTTTTGGGATGAACTGGACAGAAGAGAAAACCAAGAAACCTACAAGTGCCACACATTTATGGGAACTTCTACAACAGACTTGGGAAGAACTTTCTGAAGAATATTTGATTTCTATTGTAAAAAGAACGAGCCACGAGTGTGTTCAGCTGTTATATCTGCCAATGGTGGACGCTTTCGGGAATCAAAAGTTTAGAATATCTTTTGATCATCAGTAAACAGTGAAAAACTAGAAAAAATGTGGTGTTCTAAAACTTTTGACCGGTAGTGTATTATTCTGTTTTTGCCAGGCAAGAGTCAACAAACTTGCTTGGCGTGTCTTACAATTGCTCCTGTGTTTCTGGTCATTATGGTTATTTCACCAAAGTCCTGTTTGTACTGACAGAGAAGATATTCAGCTTTGTCCCAGTTTAAGGATCATGTGAAAAGGCCCACTAATCACACTGATATTAACCATAAACCCGGTCAAAACATCCCATTTGCACTTTTTGTCAGGTACCTTATGGACGAGTTTAATTTATTGTCCATTAATGTTTTCATAATACAACAACTCACTGTAGTTCATGTTCACTCAAAAAATGAAATGTTGACCCTATTCAAACCTTCTTTATTGTTAAGAGTACAAGTCCACAACTCTTACAAGGTCAAAAAACAAACTGAAACTAGTAAACATTTTAATAATTTTCACTGAACATAGCATTTTCTAAACATTAAAAGGTAACATGGCGATCTAAATATGTCATGTGTAACAATAAAAATCAGATAAAGTATAGTATTTCATTATTTTCCATTGAATATTTTACATTAAACGAACATTGGTGTCCAGTGTTTTATTTGTTCTTTTTTGACAATGTGCTCTGGGGTTACATATTCCAATGAACAAGAATCAAATGACCTTAATGTAATAAATTTGAGTAATAATTGTCCATGACTCATACAGTTTCAAAGTTTCTCTTAAGGCAACAATAAAGACAACAAGCAAAGTCTAGACACAAAGTTAAAAACACATGTATAAGAGTGTACAAACAATCCTACATGGATCTTCATAGGTTCATTGTCAGCAGCTGATCCTGGGCTCCATCATGAGACTCCTGCAGAGAGACTCCCATTTACAAACAGAAAACCATCTCTTGTTGTGAGGTTTTGTTATGACGTCAGGACGTAGGAGGATGTAAACAGATGAACATCATGCTGCTCTAATTACAAATCACCCTCCGGTCAACATGATGACCTCTGACCTTTCACCTCTTAACTGATCTAACCTGATCTGTGTGCTGAGGGACAGGTTGGAGAGGGTGACAGAGACTGAACACAACTGCATTAGAGCTGTACTGCAAAGCTGCACATTAGTACATGTAAAATTACTTATGTACGTTATTATTTTTATAAAAAGTTCAGATCCAGATTTGAGGACCATGGAGTGTTGAAGATTAAGATTTCACTGATGCTGCTGAGACGCACATTCTACAAGGCTTCTACTGTATTTCATTTTTAAAAATATAAACTTCTGAGTTCTGTATCTTATGTCTCTATCGCCTCTTCTTCTGCTTTATCTGGGAAGGGGCAGTCGAGGCAGCAGTCTAAGCAGGGATGTCACACACTTCCTTCAACTTCCCCGGGGAGACTCCAGAGTGTTCCCAGGCCAGCCCAGAAACACAGTCCCCCCAGTGTGTCCTGGGTCTTCCCTGAGGCATATGGGCACAGATGCTCGAGCCTCAACTGGCTCCTCTCAATGTGGAGGAGCAGGAGTCCTTTCGGTCGTTACTCAAAGCTCGTTTATTACGAGTAAAGGGTGCCCTTAGAAACTGGCTGAGGAGCTTGGTGTACTGTAGACCTGCTGCTTCTTCACACCACAAGTACCAGTTCAAAGTTGGGCCTGACTATTTCATTATTGTTGTTTTATAATTCTGTTTTCTCTAGCAATATATCACTCTTGAAAATAGGCCTAGATTATTGACTTGGAAGGGATGGAAGTGATGATTCACCGTGTTCCTAAATGTAACCAAACCCTAACCAAAACATGCACCACTGGTAAAGTCCTCCAGCTAAGGTCTTCCTGACCAAGCCTAGCAACAAGATCACAGAGATAGTTCCCCAGGAGTGGCACTTGGTGTCCCGGCTCCTGATGGGTCTAATGCAGAGTGTAATGTCCCTACAGAGACAATAAATTGTACCTTAACCCATTTTCCTAGTAAAGGATGTCTCTCGCCTGGCCTTAAAACGCCTTGGTATCTCCCTGGCTGAGCACGAGGAAAATGTTCTCTGTAATTCAATTTGGGACATTAAACTTTTCCCCATATGAACCTATAACACGCTGAACCAGAGCAGCGCTAACACTGTAGGCCCAATGTAAAGTCAATTATTGGTCCTACTAACAAATTGTTTATTAAGAATGATTCCGGTTCAATAACTACTTAATTAATACCCAAACCACATGATTAAAAAGTTACTCACTGTTAAAAAAATATTTGTTCATTATGAATTAACTCTTTATTAAGGCTCATTACAGTGTTATTATAAAGTAGTACTTTATCTGTGCAGTAGTAAATGAGCTGAGTGTGTCGTCTCTTGGAGGCAGTTGGCAGTTTGCCCGCTCATGTTTTCGAATCGGTGATAACTCCGAGAGATACAGACAGACAGTTTATCTGTGAGGAGAGCTGTAGAAAATCTGAGCCACTGTTTTTACATAATAAATACTGTACAAACTATAGTTTTATTCTAGCAGCAGCAGATGGTTTCATGATCATCTCTAGTGTGACTGCTGTTTTAAAGACGGTTTATATTGGCGTGAGTATGAGGCATTTTTAAACATAACATTTTGGTTAGCTGTTCAAAAGGATACTGCAATGATAAATAATTGAATTTTTATAGCGGAACTTAGTATTTTTAGTAATTACCTTCAGTGAGTTCAGTTCATAACTTTGTGTAAATCATAGTATTGCTATTATACTGGCACCTACTCAGCCCAGTCACTGGTTTAATCTTCACTTTAAAGGTGCAGGATGTAACTTTTCTGGTCTGGGGTATCCCACCTGCTCTTCCTTTGATATTCCACAATAATGGCATCAAACATCCAATTACAGGTGTTTTTATTGTTCCAAAATACATCGAAATACATGTGTTCTTATACTAGGGTGGGGTCGCCTCTTCACAGATCAGAACTGCCTGAAACTGGCCTAATGGCATCACTTGCATCACCACGGAGATACAGAGACAGATAATCTAACGCCATACTGTGGATATTTCGAGGCAGAGCATGAATCTCCATGTTGAGAGATGGAAGATCCTCCACCAGTAAAGTAAGTGCAGCTTTAAAGGTTGAATATTACGCAAACTTTTGAGCTTTCAGACATGTTAGAATGTTGTTACCTCCTCAAGAACAAACCTGGTGTTGTGTTTTGTTTCATTTATGTGTGTGTAATCCTGCATTGTTAACATGTATACTTTTCCAAAACTCAAAATGCTCTCTTCCTTCTCGTGATTAAACTGCAATTCCACAACAGAAATTACGTGTGTTAAACATGTGTGAATGAAACAAAACACAACTCTGGGTATGTTTTTGATGAAGAAAATAACATAATATGGGCCTTTTACATGCAATGTGGCAATGAGCGATTTCTTAAAAACCACATCTGTGCTTTAAAACTTACTAAATCATTTTATTACTTTATAAATTGCAGCTACACTTGTTCTGAACTAAATCCTAGGCCTATACTGTATTAGTCCACTGCATCATTTTGTCAATAGCCTAATACAATTTGCTCTCTTCATGTCCTTTCCTGTCCTTCTGCTGTTGTCCAGTATTTCTTGTATTATTTTCATACATGGGCCAGATGCAGTTACCATGTGATGTTTGCATGTTTCTCATTTGCATGTGAAACTCTGAAGGGACCGACAGACGTTTAACTCTCGCAATTCTGACTCAAATGAAAACAATGCTAATGGATGTTTTTTTTTTTTTTAGATTAGATTTTTTAAGATACTTTAGAATCCGTGGTTCATTCGTTCATTTGTTTTTGAATGTAAAACCAAAAATATAAAACCGAATAAACAACTGCTTTCTTCACTGTTTGTTTCTGAAACCAAAATGAAAAAACAGATGATTTGTTTTTTTCAGTTTTCGATTTTGAAAAACGGATAACGGCCATTTCACGTTTCCGTGATTGAACCAGAACTAAACCGGTCTAAGTCCTGGTCTCAATCCCAGTCTCAATCACAGTCTGGTCCCGGTCTGGCCCTGGTCTCAGTTCCAGTCTTAATCAAGATCTGGTCCCAGTCTGGTTCTGGTCTAAGTCCCGGTCTGGTCCTGGTCTCTGGTCTCGGTCTCAATCACGGTCTGGTCCTGGTCTCAGTCCCGGTCTGGTCATGGTCTGGTCCTGGTTTGATCCTGGTCTCTGGTCAGTCCTGGTTTGATCCTGGTCTCAGTCCCGGTCTGGTCATGGTCTTAATCACATTCTGGTCCTGGTCTGGTCCTGTCTAATTCCCAGTCTGGTCCAGTCTCAATCACGGACTGGTCCTGGTCTGGTCCTCCTCTCAGTCCTGGTCTGGTCCCAGTCTCAATCACGGTCTGGTTTTGTTCTGGTCCTGGTCTAAGTCCAGGTCTGGTCCCGGCCTCAATCACAGTCTGGTCCTGGTCTTGGTTCCAGTCTGGTCCCGGTCTCAATCACAGTCTGGTTCCGTTCTTGTCCTGGTCTAATTCCCGGTCTGGTCATGGTCTCAATCACGGTCTGGTCCTGGTCTCAGTCCCGGTCTCAATCACGGTCTGGTTTTGTTCTGGTCCTGGTCTAAGTCCCGGTCTGGTCCCGCTCTCAATCACGGTCTGGTCCCGGTATTGGTCCCGGTCTCAGTCCCAGTCTCAGTCGCGATCTGGTCCTGGTCTGGTCCTGGTCTAAGTCCCGGTCTGGTCACGGTGTCAATCACGGTGTGGTCCTGGTCTGGTCCTGGTCTAAGTCCCAGTCTGGTCCAGGTCTCAATCACGATCTGGTCCCGGTTTCAATCCCGGTCTGGTCCTGGTCTGGTCCTGGTCTCAGTCCGTGATCACCCAACAGTCTACGCGGGCGCACCTACGGGCCCGTCCCGACACTCAGTACTGGTTTAGATCTGGTTTAGTCCTGGTTTAGACCTGGTTAAGTCCTGGATTAGTCCTGGTTCAGTCCATCTGTGGCTCAAAAGTCTGGAAAAAAAACAAAAAACAAAAAAAACCCCAAAAACTTAAATAATGTGAAGTGCATATTCAAATACTGCAGTGTCAGAAAGATACACAAACACAATACTACAATAACCATCAGTACTACTACACTACTACTGCTACTACGATTATTCTACCTTGGAAATCAGAGTGGTTTGTAAATCAATATGACATGTTCTTTTCTCTACACAGTGGCTCTGATTATAAACCTAAGAATAGTCAGTTGTACAAAGTAAAACGTATCACATTATCCACAGAGATTAGAAGAGACCAAACAGACTTACGCAACAATCACACGGACTGAGAGTGAAACTTGTGTCACTGTATCCTGTTCTACCTCCTGAAATATGACGTTAGAAACACATAAATATCATGTCTATGCTCTACTTTGTCATGTTGTTATGTTATGTTTATGTTTGCTTCGTTGTTGTATGTAGTTAGTGTCCAGGACTGAACCAGGACTGAACCAGGACTGAACCAGGACTGAACCAGGACTGAACCAGGACTGAACCTATGCCGTATCATTAGCAGATTATAAATACAGACACGCTGCAACCACAGAGCCCATAGCCAGGACTGTACCGGTACTACACCAGGACTAAACCAGGTCTAAACCAGTTTAAACCAGGACTAAACTAGTGTCATTAGCATAAATATATACATGCCATAACTGCTGAGCCAATCACCAGGACTACACCAGGACTGAACCAGGTCTAAACCAGGACTGAACCAGGACTTAACCAGGATTTAACCAGGATTGAACCAGGACTGAACCAGGCCTAAACAAGGACTAAACCAGGACTGAACCTATGCCGTATCATTAGCAGATTATAAATACATACCCGCTGCAACCACAGAGCCCATAGCCAGGACTATACCAGGACTATACCAGGACTAAACCAGGTCTAAACCAGGACTAAACCAGGACTAAACCAGGACTAAACCAGGTCTAAACCAGGACTATACCAGGACTATACCAGGACTAAACCAGGTCTAAACCAGGACTAAACCAGTGTCATTAGTATTAATATATACACGCTCCAACCACCGAGCCGATCCCCAGGACTACACCAGGCCTGAACCAGGAATAAACCAGGACTAAAACAGGACTTAACCAGGTCTAAACCAGGACTAAACCAGGACTAAACCAGGTCTAAACCAGGTCTAAACCAGGACTAAACCAGGATTAAACTAGGACTAAACCAGGACTAAACCAGGACTGAACCAGATTTACACCAAAATTAAACCAGTATCATTAGTATAAATATATACACGCTCCAAGGTCCAGGTCTAAATCAGGACTTAACCAGGACTAAACTAGTGCTAAACCAGGATTAAACCAGGACTAAACCAGGACTAAACCAGGTCTAAACCAGGACTAAACCAGGATTAAACTAGGACTAAACCAGGACTAAACCAGGTCTAAACCAGGTCTAAACCAGGACTAAACCAGGATTAAACTAGGACTAAACCAGGACTAAACCAGGACTGAACCAGATTTACACCAAAACTAAACCAGTATCATTAGTATAAATATATACACGCTCCAACCACCGAGCCAATTGCCAGGACTACACCAGGGCTGGACCAAGACTGGACCAGGTCTAAACCAGGACTAAACTAGAACTTAACCAGGTCTAAACCAGGACATAACCAGGTCTAAACCAGGACTACCTGCAGGTACCTGTAGGACTCTGATCTATGGAGTGATGAGACCCGGTCCATTACAATAAGAATATATATTTTTAAAGGTATTTCTAAGCAAATAAAAAATAAAAGTTACCTCTTACGTGTCTCTGAAAATGAGGTTGATACTCTAATCCTCACTTTTAACAATCCTCGGGCTGGGAAATAAATAGCAGACACTCAAAACCAACGAAGTGTCTCTAGGTAACATCGAAGGAAATACTTGAATAATGACTACGAAATCTGAAATGTCCACCTACTTCCCAAACACACACACACACACACGCATTGTCCCAGAAATGTGGACATCTTGTATTATTTTGACGGTAACCACGGCGACAGAGGCCCAGTGGGTCAAAAAGCCTTAAGGGCGGAATCAAAGAAGTCACGTATCCAGGTTTGGTCATATCCGTGGTATCCCATCATGCATTGTGCGGAGCATTTTTGTCCTAGAGCGAGCAGGTTATGAGAGGTTGTGAAATTCTATCCACGGCCCAGCTGCCTGTCGCTGTACCTGCCTCTGTGACGGGCGGCGGATTAAATTACATCTTTTTAAAAATAGTCTTAAATAGCTGGTGCGTTGTTGTTTAGTGAAAAATGAGCCTTCCTGTTGTGGTAACTTCCTGTCTGGGGCTTTATGTATTAAAATGATTCATGAGTTCGAGTCAGGGCACTGAGTTTACAAAAGGGTCGAACAGGTACGAACTAAGTAGGGTAAAGGTCAGCCTAATAAACTGTGGGCACTGGGCAGTCACGGGCTTGTTAGACTTTAATTTGAGATTTATTTTAACACAATGGGGACCAGAATGAACTGATTTAACTAGAACTACAAGAAGTAGGATGATTTTGTGTGCTTTAATACGTCTCTCGCACATAAAATTACAGTCGCAAGAGAGTTTAATGTTGAAAATCACACATCTGGCCAAGCTGTAGTGGGGATTTTTTAAGTGGGGGTATGCAATTGTAAACTAGGACTAAACCAGGACTGAACCAGGACTGAACCAGGACTAAACCAGGACTAAATCAGGACTGAACCAGGAGGCCTAAACCAGGACTAAACTAGGACTAAACCAGGACTAAATCAGGACTGAACCAGGAGGCCTAAACCAAGTCTAAACCAGGACTAAACCAGGTCTAAATCAGGCCTAAACCAGGTCTAAACTAGGACTAAATCATCATTAAACTAGGACTAAACCAGGACTAAACCAGGTCTAAACTAGGATTAAACCAGGATTAAACCAGGATTAAACTAGGACTAAACCAGGTCTAAACCAGGCCTAAACCAGGTCTAAACTAGGACTAAACCAGGCCTAAACCAGGACTAAACCAGGAATAAATTAGGTCTAAACCAGGCCTAAACCAGGTCTAAACCAGGCTAAACCAGGTCTAAACTAGGACTAAACCAGGACTAAACCAGGTCTAAACCAGGACTAAACCAGGACTAAACTAGGACTAAACCAGGAAAAACCAGGACTAACCAGGACTAAACCAGGACTAAACCAGGACTAAACCAGGACTAAACCAGGCCTAAACCAGGTCTAAACTAGGACTAAACCAGGACTAAACCAGGCTGTTTGAATCAATTTTGTGCTTTTTCTTGAGTTTTCAGACAATTTCAAAACCTTTCTAGTAGTTATTGCTTAGAGATACATGTAGAACAGGTCAGATCTGTGGAGAGGAAAGCCTGTTTTTCTAGATATTTTGAGCAATAAAACTGTAAAATGTAAAGAATGTAACATAGAACTATTTATGGCCATACTGTGGAATATTCCAAGTAGACAAGACAAGACATCTTCATAGAAAAGTGCAGGTGACAAACTCTCCACTAGAAAAGTTACACAATGCACCTTTGAAATTCCCAAACACATGTAACAAATAGACCTGAATGAATGAATTTTCTAAACATTGCGTGATCCTGGATTTGAGATGTCAAGATTATTAGTGATTGGGATTTAAAAGGCCACAATATAAGATAAAAAACGAAAAACAAAACAAGTGACTTCACATTCTAAAATTTCACAGTTGTTGTAAATACTTATCAAAACGCGATAATCCAAACAGTTTATATTGTGAAATTGAGAAAACGCCAAAGCAATGACATATGCTTCTAATCTTGGTGCTGGTTTAATTATTAAAAAGAACTGAATTACCAGATTTCAAAATAGTCCGGTAGTAAACATTTAGTAAGTACAGCCAATGAAGCAATACAAAACAAACACAGATACAGACTGACCTTTGAAATGTACAAATACAAATTAAGATAGTAAGATAGTTATTGCTAAGTCCTCTCTCTTATTCATTTGAGTTAAACCACAAAACACCTTTGACGTATTTACAATTGAGTCAATATTCCGTCATATCTTTATGTGTGAACCTGTGCAGACTTGTTGAATCATTACGTGAATCATTAAAGCTGCATTGTGTAAATTTTATGGTGGAGCATCCGTTGAATGCTTTTTCCATTGCTTTGTCAGGAATGTTTCACAGTTTCCATGTTTACATGAGAGTTTTAATTCCCAATAAACATAAATTCCACGTTAAAAAGACCATTTCTAGTGAAAATGATGATTCAGAATTAAGTGGGTGGTTTATTCCGATTTTAAAGTCAAATTAATTTATTCCTCGATCATGTAAACATTTATTCTTTATAATTCCGATAATTGTAATTCTGATAATAATTCCGATTGCTCCACCAGTCCTGGCTTCGGACTTTCATCCACTGCTCTTTGGATTTTCGAGCAGCCGTTGACTCACTTTGTCATCTTCCTCCCTTCTCCGACACTCTTCCCCTTCCTCTTTCTCAGCTGACAGACGAAAAGTGTGAGGATAGAATTCTCCAGCTGCTGCTTAATTATCATCGTAAAAACTGCAAAAAAAAGTTTGTGTCGTGTTTGTGTCCATGGCCTAACGAATGTAAGTGGGTCGTTTATTTCGATTTTAAAGCTGCATTAATTTATTTCTCGATCATGTAAACCTTTATTCTTCTTCAAAATAATTCCGGTCGCCCTTCTGATGTGATCCGGACGATCTGTCTCCAACCAGTCTTTGCTTCGGACTTTCATCCACTTCTCTTTGAATTTGCGAGCGGGATGCGGGAGTGGGCTGAGGTAGAGCAGCCATTGACTCACTTTGTCTTCTTCCTCCCTTCCCCGACACTTTTTCCCTTCCTCCTCCTCAGCTGACAGACGTAAACGTGATGAGAGAATTCTCCATCCACTGCTCTTTGGATTTGTGAGCAGGGATGCGGGAGTGGGCTGAGGTAGAGCAGGCGTTGAACCGAACACGAGAACACTTGTGGGTAAAAATGCCAAAATATTTTATCGGAAGTGCCTTTTGTTTAGATGTTGGCGGCGTTTTTGGCGCTTAAAAACGGAAGAATCTGAAACCATCCCTCCAGAGTGGAAAAGTTGAATACGCTCCGCCGTAGCATTTCCGTCTACACTGCCCAAGATGCAAAACTCTGGTCAGATCTGCTCACGTCACCTACATCACCACCTAGCGTCACCACCGAGCCGCCTGGCATGCATACCCAATCGAATTCCACACTCTTTTGCGTCACTGTATGCACGCAGATTTCCTCCTGAAACACTCGTTTAAATGTGGAATAAAAAGTGAAGACTCAGTACGACGTTTGTGTCTTCTGTTCAGACCGTCATCATATAAACGTAGTCTCAGTTTGTCTACTTCCTCCTTTCTCCAAAGCTCTTTCCTTCTCTTCCTCAGCTGACAGACGTAAAGCGTGATGACAGAATTCTCAAACTGCTGCTTCATTATCATCGGAACGACTGCGAAAAAAGTTTGGATCAGGTTTGTGTCCGTGGCGTAACAACAAACCGAAATGAGTAAAAAGCAGTAGAAGCTGAAGTTTGTGTTTTCTTCGTTTGTGTCCATATCCAATCTGAATCATTCTCGACCCCCAGACGTTGAGCAGAATTAAATAAAGATGATTTAACATCTTTCCCATGTAAACCTCAATTTGGAATTATTACCTCCGCCAAGGAGGTTATGTTTTGCCGGCATTTGTCTGTTTGTTTGTTTGTTTGTTTGTTTGTCTGTTAGCAACATAACTCAAAAAGTTATGGACCGATTTTGATGAAATTTTCAGGATTTGTTGGAAATGTGAAAAGGAAGAACTGATTTCATTTTGGGGGTGATCCGGAAGAAATCCTGGATTCTGGATCACTTTGAAATTTTAGTTAACATTGTGGTAAATGGGGCCAAAAACTTTGTTTCTCAATATCTCGGTTAATTATTGACCAAACCCCATGAAATTTGACTCAGGGATGGACAATGGGATCCTCTTTCATATTCCAAAGGCTGATCCGGATCTGATCCAGAAGACTGATTTTATTGCAATTTATATAAAAAATGGGGGTAGTCCTGAGTGCTTTTCTAGTTATTTCCATGTAAACTCAAAAGAAAATATTTTTATTCCGAACAATTCAGAATTAAAAAACACCATGTAAACGTGGCCAGTCTGGTATTAAACCTTTTTTTTTATCTTCATGGAGACTAAACCAGACCAAGTTACAAGTCAGTCTAAAGTTTCTTGAAGGTGTATGGAGTTTAAAAGCACCGCGGCGCACTTCCTGTATCACCACATGACATCACAAGGTTGAACAGAGTGTTTTCAGTCAAATTCAGCCTAAAAATGCAGGATTTTAGGATTGTGACGAGAAAACGACACTATAACAGAGCTCAGAAAACGGCGTAATCTGGCGCCTTTAAGCACAAAATGTTAATATCAGCAAAATTGAACTGAAAAGCAGCGTAAGTAACTGATAAGTAACTATATGGGTCATTTTTTAGCCAGACACTCACACCTTGAACTTGTCGTATGAGGCAGTATGTAGGCCAGCAGATAAGAGCTGGTCCGATAACACAACACTAAACAAATATAGAGCAGGTGTTAAGCAAACTAATCCGACAAGCAAGCAACAAAAAGCTTATACTGCCAGAGACAATGTTATATAATATTACGTAAACTTAAAGGGGCACTATGTAACTTTTTGACATTGCCCCGACCTGGAACGTTCTACAGTGTGACACTAAAACATTCTATTTTACATTTATTTGATTACAGGTGGTTTTATAACTCAAACATACCTCGAAAAACAGGCATTCTGACTGTGAGCGGGGTCGTCTCTCCATAGATATGAACTGTAACTTGGTTTGGTTTGGTCTCCATGAAGATACAAAGGTTTAATGCCATACTGTGAAACATTACAGACAAAGCAAGAACATCTCCATGGAGAAACACCACCAGAAAAGTTACACAGTGCATCTTGTGAGCTTTTAGCCACTTCAGAATGTTATTACCTCATTCAACCCTTTCTCCAAAGCTCAAAATGCTCTGTTCCACCTTGTGATGTCATGACAAAGTAGTTTTCAAGTTAGCAAATTCCTTTTACCTTCAGTAGAGATTGACAATTCCAGGTCTGAAATCATAAATGGAGGTGTAGGTCAGATGTGTGGAATGTGAAATTGTCAAACAGGGGAGTCAAACTCAAATTCACAGAAGCCAAAATTAAAAACTGGGACTAAGTCGTGGGCCAAACTAAATATTTATTGAAAAATTTCAACAGCATCTTTTCTGCATGTTTTCTCTTCTTTTGAGATATGTAATGTTAAACCTTTTCTTATTAAAATAAATGTTTAATAATAGTTTTGCTTAAACATTAAAACCAGAACAAGCAAAATATAAAATAATAACAACATTTTAAATAAATAATGTCTCTGTAGCTGGCGGGCAGCTCTAATACACAGAGGTGGGACCAAATCATTGTTTTGCAAGTCTCAAGTCTTTAACCTCAAGTCCAAGTCAAGTCCCAAGTCAAATACAGGCAAGTCCAAGTCGAGTCTCAAGTCACTGGCCCATAAGTCCAAGTCAAGTCCAAGTTGTCTGCTTTGAGCTTCAAGTCATTTCAAATCTTTAAACCAAAATACCAAACATAGATAGATTTTGCAAATTATATGAATTTTAAGATAAATTGTATTTAAATCATGATATATAAGTATTTATAGTGTATATATGTTATATATGAGTATATATAAGAGTTATATAAATTAATTTAGTAAATTTTTCCCTTTTAATTGTTTTGACAAGATCTTAGTGTGAATCTTTACGGTCAAAATAGAAAGAATTCAGATTTAAAAATGCTTCTCAAGTCTTCTCAAGTCACTGGCCTTAAGTCCAAGTCAAGTCCCAATTTACTGACCTTCAAGTCCAAGTCGAATCCCAAGGCTTAGTCCATTTTATCAAGTCAAGTCTCAAGTCCTATAAATAGTGACTCAAGTCTGACTCGAGTCCAAGTCCCCACCTCTTCTAATACATATCGGATGATGACGATGATGATCTCACGGGCCAAATATAATTATATCGTGGGCCAAATTTGAGAAGGTGAGTGTGACATGACTGGTCTCAATGATTTTTGAGAAAGTGTATGAAGTTTAAAAACACAGTGGAGCACTTCTTGAATTCCCACATAACATCATAAGGTGGAGCAGAGTGTTTTCTGTTTGAGAGAAGAACTCAGCCAGATTTTGTGTTAAATGTGTGAATGAAACAAAACACAACTCCAGGTCTGTTTTGATGAAAAAAGCATAATAATAGAGCATAAAATAGCACAATATTGGCCCTTTAATCCCTGTTATAATGTTCTCTCTGTGAGCTTTGATAATGAAACTGTTTGGAGCTGAACACTGGTCTAAAGTCCAGTCTCGTATCTTAACCAGGCTGGGTGTTCATTGGCCTGCATTATTTGTTACACAGTCAGCCATCTTGGTTAAAATCTAACCAGAAATCTTTGCATGGTCAACTTCTACTGTACGTGCCTATTGTATTGTCGTCTACGGGGGGGAAAAAAAAAAAAAAACAACACTAAAAGAGCCAACAATTATCACAGTGGGTGGTTCATGTGAAATTGAGAATTTGACGTAGCAGATGAAATGAGTCACAGGCCACAGATCTTTTGGCAATAATTACGTGGCAAAAACATCAATCACAGTTGGAAAGGTTGACAAGAAATTACACTTTGATATATGCATAAGATATTAATCACCAATTAGAACAATATAATGCGTAGGGTGTAACAAATCATCTTTTGAAACCTTTATTTTAAGTGAGACCTACAGTTTACGGGAACAAGCGCAGACTTTCAGCGTGGCATTTGATTCTTTCTCGAAATTATAAAAAAAAAAAGAAAGTCAAAAGGGAATTGTCTAGTTTACACGTACACATATATTCAGTATTGACTAGAATCAATTTGAGTCAGACTTGAGCCACTCTTTTTAGGACTTGATAAAAAGGACTAAGACTTGAGACTCGACTCGGACTTGAGGCCTGTGACTTGAGAAGCAGTTTTAAATTTGAATTATTTCTGTTCTGACCGTAATGATTCACAATAAGATTTTGTCAAAACATTAAAAAAGGAAAAATGACCTGAATTCATTTCTACAACTCTTATTTATATATGAGTATTTACTTTAAATACTATAAATATGTTGTGATTTTTTAGAGTACAATTTAGCTTAAAATTCATATAAATTGCAAAAATATAAATTGCAATAAAATAACTAAAAATAATAAATAAATATAAAAAAAAAAAAAAAATTGCAAAAAAAAAAAAAGCAAAAAAAAAAATAAAATAAAATTATTAATTAATTGAAAAAAAAAAAAAAAAAAAAAAAAAAAGCTATATTTGGTACTTTGGTTTAAAGACTCGAAATGACTTGAAGCTCAAAGCAGACAACTTGGACTTGACTTGGACTTATGGGCCAGTGACACAAAGCTTAACTTGGACTTGCCTGTATTTGACTTGGGACTTGACTCGGACTTGAGGTCAAAGACTTGAGACTTACTGGGGCTTTGCGTGTTAAACATGTGTGAATGAAACAAAACACAACTCCAGGTCTGTTTGTGATAAGAAAACAACACAATTAAAAAAAAAAAAAAATAAATAAAAATTATAACATAGATCAGAAAATATAGTAATATGGGCTCTTTAAGTGTGTTTTTGTTCCTTCGGTTTGACTCATTTCTTGGTAACTGGGACCTGGAGGTGTTTCCAGACACATAAGTTCTACAAGAATTACCATAACAAAAGATTAAGTAAAGATTAAACAATGCACAGTGTACAGAAGAACCTTCAATAGAAATCTGATCATTATGTAATAAACTTCCCACACAAAACCTAACTAGGACAAAACCTGAACTATGACTTGGGTTTGAGCTTGTCCTGGTTTGATCCTGGTTTGGCCCTGATTTAGTCCTGATTTGGTCCTTTGTTTAGGTCTAATTTTGTCCTGGTGTGGCTCTGATTTGGTCCTGGTTTGATCCTTGTTTAGTTCTGATTTTGTCCTGGTTTGGCTCTGATTTGGTCCTGGTTTGATCCTTGATTAGTCCTGATTTTGTCCTGGTTTGGCTCTGATTTGGTCCTGGTTTGATCCTTGTTTAGTCCTGATTTTGTCCTGGTTTGGCTCTGATTTGGTCCTGGTTTGATCCTTGTTTAGTCCTGATTTTGTCCTGGTTTGGCTCTGATTTGGTCCTGGTTTGATCCTTGTTTAGTCCTGATTTTGTCCTGGTTTGGCTCTGATTTAGTCCTGGTTTGATCCTTGTTTAGTCCTGATTTTGTCCTAGTTTGGCTCTGATTTAGTCCTGGTTTGATCCTTGTTTAGTCCTGATTTTGTCCTGGTTTGGCTCTGATTTAGTCCTGGTTTGATCCTTGTTTAGTCCTGATTTTGTCCTGGTTTGGCTCTGATTTAGTCCTGGTTTGATCCTTGTTTAGTCCTGATTTTGTCCTGGTTTGGCTCTGATTTGGTCCTGGTTTGATCCTTGTTTAGTCCTGATTTTGTCCTGGTTTGGCTCTGATTTAGTCCTGGTTTGATCCTTGTTTAGTCCTGATTTTGTCCTGGTTTGGCTCTGATTTGGTCCTGGTTTGATCCTTGATTAGTCCTGATTTTGTCCTAGTTTGGCTCTGATTTAGTCCTGGTTTGATCCTTGTTTAGTCCTGATTTTGTCCTGGTTTGGCTCTGATTTGGTTCTGGTTTGATCCTTGTTTAGTCCTGATTTTGTCCTGGTTTGGTTCTGACTTGGTCCTAGTTTAGTCCTAATTTTGTCCTGGTTTAGTCCTGATGTTGTCCTGGTTTGGCTCTGATTTAGTCCTGATTTGTTCCTTGTTTAATCCTGAATTCGTCCTAATTTAGTCCTGATTTGGTCCTGGTTTGATCCTTGTTTAATCCTGATTTTGTCCTGGTTTAGTCCTGATTCTGTCCAGGTTTGGCTCTAATTTTATCCTGATTTGATCCTTGTTTAGTCCTGAATTTGTCCTAATTTGGTCCTGATTTCTAATTTTATCCCAGTTTAGCTCCGATTTAGTCCTGATTTTGTCTTGGTTTGGCTCTGATTTAGTCCTGATTTTGTCCTGGTTTTGTTCTGATTTGGTCCTTGTTTAGTCCTGATCTTGTCCTGGTTTGGCTCTGATTTTGTCCTAGTTTGATTATGGTCCAGTCCTGGTTTGGTCTTGGTTTGATCCTGATTTGGTCCTGATTTCGCCCCTGTTTAGAACGAGTTAACTCATGATGCACACATGGTTTAGTCCGGTTTAGACCCGGTTTAGTCCTTGTTTAGTCTCAGTTTAACTCCATTTCTGAATAACGTGTGGGAAATTCACACCTTCCCTCGTTTGGTTCTGGTTTGAGCCCCGTTCAGTTCTGACGTAGGCTTGGTTTGGTCCACTTTAGTCATGGTTTAGTCTTGGTCTGGTCCTGGTTTCTGCTGCTTTCATGTGGTGTTAAAGTGTAAATACGACGTTTTGAGCGGAAGTTGCACATGAACACTGCACCGAGTTTGCTCAAGTCCGAGAAAAATGAGAATTCTGAAAACAGCGTGAACGACCTGAGTTGTGAAATTAAGGGACTGGTAATTATAATTTTATTTTTTTATAATTTATTTATTGTTATTTAAGTATTTTTCTATGATAAGTATAGACATTTTACAGATTTTTTGACTGAGACCAAACCAAGTCTACATCAAGACCGAACAAGAACCAAACTAGTACTAAACCAGGCCTAAACCAGGACTAAACAAAGACCAAATATGTTTTAGTCCTGTTTGAGCATACAGAGTCCTCATGTAGGTCTAGTCTAGTTCTAGTCCTGGGTTAGTCTCACCTTAGTCCCAGTTTATGTTGTGGTTTGTGTTTGGAAATGGGACTAGAATGGGATCAAACCATGTCTACATCAGGATCAAACCAGGACTAAACCAGGACCAACCAGGACTAACCAGGATTAAACCAGGACCAAACCAGAACAAAACGAAGAGCAGACCAAGGCCAAACCAGGATTAAACCAGGAATAAATCAAAACCAGACCAGAACTAAATCAGGACTAAACAAGGACCAACCAGGACTAAACAGGACCAAACCAGCACCAAATCAGGACCAAACCAGGACTATACCAGGATCAAACCAGGTCTAAACCAAGACCAGACCTGGGACTTAACCAAGACCAGACCAGGAGCAGACCAGGACCAAACCAAGACTAAGCCAAGACTAAACCAGGACTAAACTAGAACCAAATGAGGACTAAACCAGGACCAAACAAGAGCTAAACCAGGAGCAGACCAGGACCAAACTAGAACCAGACCAGGACTAAACAAGGACCATCCAGGACTACACCAGGACTAGACCAGGACTAAACAGGACCAAACCAAGACTAGACCAGGACTAAACAGAACCAAATCAGCACCAAACTAGAACCAGACCAGGACTAAACAAGAACCAAATCCAGGACTAAACCAACACCAAACCAGGACCAAACCAAGACCAAACCAAGACTAAGCCAAGACTAAACCAGGACTAAACTAGAACCAAATGAGGACTAAACCAGGACCAAACAAGAGCTAAACCAGGACTAGACCAGGACTAAACAGGACCAAACCAAGACTAAGCCAGGACTAAACAGGACCAAACTAGAACCAGACCAGGACTAAACAAGGACCAACCAGGATAAAACCACAGACCAGACAAGGAGCATACCAGGCCCAAACCAGGACTAAACCAGGACTGAACCCGAACCAAATGAGGACTAAACCAGGATCAAACAAGGACTAAAGAGGACCAGACCAGGACCAAAACAGGACTAAACCAGGACTAAACCAGGACCTTAAGTATGACACTTATAATGATTCACCAGAAACCAATAAAGCAGTAAACTCCTACAGCAAACACAGTGATTCAGCTCTTATAATCAGCAGAACCAACGACGTCTTTACAGAACAACATCTCATGAGGGTTTAAAATGGAGGTCAGTCAGATCCTAACCTGACGTAACCCTTTTCCCCTCCATGACGCAGCGGCGGTCGCTCATCCAGTATTCAGCGCCACCTGGAGTCTGACCTGGAGTATTTAATATGGAGCAGATTCAAACAGATGAAGTGATAAGGGAGGGTCAGAGGAAACAGCGGACGGAACAAAGTCACATGGAAAATTAGACTTATTCATGGGAAAGGCAAAATAAAACTGGGATGCACTCTGTGACCAGTGGTGCAAAATAATCATGAGGAATTACAAGGCCCGTGCAGTGGGGATGGGCAATACAAGTGACTTTTGTTTCAGTCTGATACTAGCATTAAAACTCCTCTTCATTTTAGAGCTGTAAGATTAAAAAAGAAAAAAAAAACGAAATTAAAGTATAGATATTTTTAAGAAGAGTATTTTCTGACACCCATGGAGTATCGATATATCAGTATTTTGTTATCGATCCACCTAATGTATAAGTTTCGAACTCACTTGAACCTTGCTGTTTTGACGTCCTTTAGAAAGACACTTCACCCACGTTACCCAGAGTAATTGGTAGTGTTCGGTTTGTTGATAAGAATACTTTGAAAATGTTACTGAATACTGATACCTAATATGTATTTTGTGATTCATCCATCCATTTTCTTCCAGGGCCGGGTCGCGGGTGCAGCAGACTAAGGAGGGACTCCCAGACTTCCCTTTCCACACACACTTCCTCCAGCTCTTCCAGGGAAATCCCGAGGTGTTCCCAGGCCAGCCGAGAGACGTAGTCCTTCCAGCGTGTCCTGGGTCTTCCCCGGGGACTCCTCCCGGTGGGATATGCCTAAAACACCTCTCCACGAAAACGTCCAGGAGGCTTCCGGAACAGATGCCCGAGCCACCTCAGCTGGCTCCTCTCGACATGGAGGAACAGCAGCTCTACTCTGAGCTCCTCCAGTGTGACTGAGCTCCTCACCCTGTCTCTAAGGGAGCACCCAGCCACCCTGCGGAGGAAACTCATTTTGACCACCTGTATTTATGATCTTGTGCTTGCGGTCATTACCCAGAGCTCATGATCATAGGTGATGGGAGGAATGTAGATTGACCAGTAAATCAAGAGCTTTTTCTTTAACTTCTTGGGTTCTTTTTAAAGACAATGCAGTAAAGTGTGTTTACCTTGTTGACATCTTTCGGCTGCTAGCTGCAAGCCATCTTCAGAACTGTCCACAAGGTAAACACACTTTACTGCATTGTCTTTAAAAAGAATCCAAGAAGTTAAAGTATATAAGAAGACAAAATGAACATCTTTTGCTTAAGAGCTTTTCCTTTCGGCTCGGTACTTTGTAATGTATTCACTTATTCACACCTTATTCCAATTACTTAGAATACGTTCACTTTGAGTTGCATTATAGAGGTGTGCAAAAATATTGAAATATTGATATATCATTTTGTTTAATTTGATGATAAAGTATCAGTATCGTGGGCTGCTGTATCGATATATCGCCAAGAGTAATTTTAGGTGTATTTTACTAAAGTTTCTAAAGTTTCTAAATTACTAAATAATTTGTTTTCTAAATAGTTTTGACATTTTCACTGTTTTGATGAGTAAAATAGGTGTTTTTCACATTAAACTTTAGTGGACTTTAGTAGAGTTTTAGTATCACAGTCATGATTTTGCTTTTTTTCACTGAACTGTATCAAATCGATTTGAAACATATCGTATCAAACCGAAAGTGTATTGAAAAACACATCGTATCGAGGCCTATGTATCGAGGTATCGGTAACTTCTTAATGATACCCAGCCCTAATCATGTATGTAAAATTATAGGATTAATATAACATTTTATTTGTTTTTATGCGTTTATTTATCACTAAAAGAAAAATTTGACATGCATTCACCTCATAAGAAGTTTTATATTTGTGTAGTTGGATGAAAATGGTCAAATCAAATACCACAAATAGTTACGAGAATACTCAAACACATACTTTTGGTACATGTACATACCCAACAGTGGTATCTAGAGGGGCTCACGTTCCTGTATATCTGTGAGCCAGTGTGAGACGGGCACATGCTGACCCCTCCCTGTCCTCAGAGCGTGTGGTATGTGTATGCGGGAGCGTGGGGGTATGTATGAGGGTGTGTGGGGGGCAGTTAGAGCGGAGGGGGCAGAGGGGGCAGAAGAGGCATCCCGATGACAGTCCTGCCCCATCAGAAGTGCCCCGCTGCAGGCGCTGACAGGCTCATGTTGTGGCAGGTTCCTACAGGGGACAGTCACACGGGGACAGGGGGACGGGGACATAAACACCCCCAGCCCCCCCTCCTTCTGTATGTTCCACTGACAGCTACTGCTAACAGAGGTGTGTACTCAGTTATTTTTACTCAAGTGTAGTACTAGGTAAAGACTTTGCACTTCTCAGACACCATACTTTTAACTTTTACTTGTGTATTCGCTGTAGGCCCACTAAACTCAAAATATATTGGACAGTAGTGGATGAAGTAACCAATTGTTTTAGTAAAAATATTTACTAAAGAGAAAGTAAACCTCACTTAACTAAAAGTAGTAAAGCACCTGTTTAAAAATGTACTGAAAGAGCAATAAGTAAAAGTATTTTGCACAGATTTCAAGCTCTAATAAAGCTTCAGATGTTGCAATTTTGATACAGATTTGTGCTGTATTTTGTTCAACAGAAACAATTGAATTATTACATGTTTATTTATTATTACCGTATTTTCCAGACTATTGAGCGCACCTGAATATAAGCCGCATCAACTAAATTTGAACAAAATAAAAAAAATGCACATATATAGGCCGCACCGGAATATAAGCCACAGGTGTCCACGTCTTCAAGAATGTTTTCAAGTTCGGGCCGTCTGCTTTTATCGCCTCTGAAAGCTTTTGTCGTCTTTTTGCATTGAGTCAGTTCGTCACGCTGCCGTTGTCAAAATCTCACCATCGACTCACTGATGTTGAGCTCACGTGCAGCAGCTGTATTTACTTTTCTGACAGCCACGTCAATCATTGTTCACTTAAAAGCTGCATCATCTGCATTTCTTCGTGTGTTTTCCGTGAGGAGGGTGTGTGCATGAAGCGCAAAACAACTGTTCAAAACACAATCAAATGAGCATCTTCCTCCGGCGCATCACCCCCCTCTCTCCCTAAACTCTACTGCGCATGTCTCCTGCAGAAAGAGCCACTGTCCTGTCTGTGTCATGTCAGTGTCTTGGAGGATTTCAGCAGATTTCAGACTCTCTCGGGGGTTAGTTTTATCAATCGGGTTTGAGTGGATGTTCGGCTACTGAAGTTTGAGACGTTTTTCTCGTCATTTATGCATACGAGTAAGACGTATCCCCCGCACTAATGTTCATTTAGCATCGTAACTTATTTTATCACACGACTATAAACTATTTGAGTGTGTCGACAACATCACTAATGCTACAACTTCATGTTAACTCTAGATCCACATTGTTACCAAACCATAGACCGTATATATGAATAGACAATGTGCCAAACAAAGAATCCATCCATATATTCACCGCATTGTTTTATTAGCTGCAGGATTCAAAGTGTGAGAAAAAAGTAGCGACTTATAGTCCGGAAATTATTCATATATTTTTGTTTGCTCAAACTACAAAAGCACAGATACCTAAAACGCAGAACTTTACTACTTTTACTTCACTACGTTCCATCACTGATCTTGGAAATTTTTACTGATTTGAACTTTTCCGCACTCCCTCAGATGTATTTTTGTATTTTTAAAAGCCCAAACTTTGGTCAGTATTTCATGTTGTGTTCAAATGAACTTGTATGTTACGGTACTTTTGGAAATGTGCCTTTTCAAAGTGTCACCTGTTGAGTGCTTAAGAACACAGGTGTATTTTAATGTGTTTAAAAGCTCTCAAGGTGACAGTGGGGTTACGTCTGAACTGTCAAACTAACTGGAAAATTCACATTCTCTTCTCTGCGGTAAGAAAAATGCAGTAATTACAGAACGAGGTGTTAACTCACTACAGCCGAGGTGACACTGACACTGAGGAGATAAATAAAAAAAGCTTTCAAACATTGTGTAACTCAGGTGATATAAATTCTTCACACTTGTGCTTCTGTTATGTGCCAACAGCTTGAACAAACTCCAGGAAGAAAAATAAAACAACATAATTGAGCTATTAGTGGCAGGTACAGTACTGTTATATAAAAATAGTTAATGAAGACTGCTTTATGTGTCTGATAAATAGTTATAATCTCAAAATATGAATCTAAAATGACGTAAAAGTGCGTTGTTTAACTTTTCTGGTGGAGAATTTGTCAAATTCTTTTCTCTATGATGTTATTGCTTTGTCGGAAATGTTTCACAGTATGATGTTAAACCTTTCTATTGTCATGGAGACCAAACCAGACCAAGTTACAAGTCAGATCTGTGGAGAGGCGACACCGCTCACTGTCAGAATGCCTGTTTTTGTCTCTATTTTTGAACTTTTTGAGCTATAAAATCACCTGTAATTGAATAAATGTGAGGTAGAGCTGTTTAATGCCATACTGTGGAACATTCCAGAGCAATGACGTATCCATAGAAACAATTTGACGGACGCTTCATCAGAAAAGTTACACAACGCACGTTTAATAAAAGAAACACGTGCGCCCAAAGGGAGCTGACGTCCCCATAAACGCCGTCACAACAAAGAGCTGTGAAGTTGTCCTCACCTCCTGTGGACAGCTGCAGATGGTGAGTAGTGGATTTTCATTTCGTTCGTACCATTCGTATTTTTCATTCGTACCAAAATGATTACAAGACGCTGACGAATTGGAAACTGGAGAATGAAAGTAGTGTGTTTATACCAGTGGCAGTGAAATTGATTGGTAATATGGCGTCTTGAAAATAAGTGATTAAAGATTGGACATGCACGAAAATCAGTGTATCTTTTGTCCATTAGATTTTTCAAAATAAAATCACAAATAAGAAAATGAAAAACAACTATTTTCTTCATTATTTGTCTCCAAAACCAAAGTGTAAAAAAAAGGATAACGATTCATTTTTTCAGTTTTCGATTTTGTGTTTAAATGAGTAATAGTTTATAACATTTCCGTAACCTAAACTGCGATGCCGGATTTTTGCGCCGCATACGGACTGAACCAAGATTAAAACAGGACTAAACCAGGTCTAAACCAGATCTAAACCAGGACTAAACCAAGACTGAACCAGGACTGAGTGTTGAGACGGGTCCGGAGGGGCACTTGCGTAGACTGTCGGGTGATCAGGACTGAGACCGGGACCAGACCAGGACCATGATTCTGACCGGGTCCCTGATCTCTGTTCTGGTCTAGTCCCAGTCTCAGTTCTGGTCTGGTCCCGGTCTTGGTCCCAGTCCTGGTCCTGGTCCCGGTCTGGTCTCAGTCCTGTTCTGGTCCAAGTCTGGTCTCAGTCCTGGTATTGTCCTGGTCTCCGTCCTAGTCTGGTCCCGGTCTCAGTCCTGGTCACCTGACAGTCTACACGGGAACATCTCCGGGCCCGTTCCAACACTCAGTCCTAGTTCAGTCCTGGTTTAGACCTGGTTTAGTCCTGGTTTAGTCCTGGTTCAGCCCGTATGAGGCACAAAAGTCCAGCATCACAGTTTAAGTCACAAAAACGGGAAATGACCGCTATCCATTTTTTCCATTACTCATTTAAACACAAAATTGAAAACTAAAACTCATTATCCATTTTTTCATTTTGGTTTTGGAGACAAATAATGAAGTTGAAGTTGTTTTCGTTTTCTTATTTTTGGTAGTTTTGACAGTGTTTGCTCATGTGTGTATTGTGTCACCATGGCGACACCCCCAGCATGATGTCACTGCAAAGTAAACCAATAAGGCGCTATAAATACCATTCAAATACTCTCATTTTGGCCACTGTCGCCAATGGTGATCTACATAAGTTAGAATGTACTGTATCACTTTACCTGATGCGCTGCTGGAAAACAGTCCTCTGTTTTTGATTGAGATGAACGAGAGGTGACTCAGTATCTTTGGGTTTCTTCGCTGGGACAGGAGAGTGGATGGAAACAGGTGTGTGCCAGGTCTGTGGACCGGCCCAACCCCAGACCCAAGCATCCCAACGCTCCCAAACACTTAACACATGGAAAAGCAGGGTCAGCCCATCTTTGGTGTCAAAAACAAGCGCGTGGCAAAGGATTTATGAGGAAAATATAAGGTGCAAAGTGAGAGAATATGACAGTATTGAATCATTTACAGTCAGATTTAATCCTATATGTTTATAAAGACAGAATGGATTAGGTGGCCAGATGATGGGTATTTATTTCTAATATTACAAGGTTATATTAAAAAGTTAGACATACAAAATCCTTATATGGAATATTATTTGAACACTAATAAACCTGAACAAAAACAACAATATTAAAAAACTGAGAGCGCACCCTCATTATTGGTGCAAAACAATTCAGGCTGCGTTCAGACTGCAGCCTGAAGTGACCCAAATCAGATTTTTTGGCTCCTATGTGACCTGTATCTGATCTTTTAATGACAGTCTGATCGGCACAGATCTGATTTTTTCAAATGTGACCCAGGACACTTGGATATGTGGTCCTGAAACCGATACATATCTGATCTTTTGACATGCGACTTCAGCCTGAACGGTCAAAGCGCATTCATCCGACCTACACGTTATCAACAAGCCACAAACGTCACTATTCTGCGCTGAAGTAGGTGAAAATTGTTAATGAACTTCGTGTCAATGAAGTGAAGCACATCACCACTCACCACTCTTGGCTACGTCTCCGCATCCACACGTTCCTTTTAACGGACGTCGCTGTCGCTGTCCCACAAAACACCACGACCAAAAACCTCGTCCTTCTCCTTCTCAATCTCCTCCTTAAAACAAGTAAGTTGTTCATGTTCTGGCTCTGGTACGAGAGGAACTTTAAAATCTCCAGGTGCTCAATGCTCGCGTCCATGTTTGGACAACTTCCGTAAACACAGAGCACGCTCGCTGTGGTTGACGTCATCCTGTCTCCAGTGCACATGTGGGACACTTTCGGGCCGTTTACTGTTCACACTGGAGTCACATACAAGTAGCATTTAATTGGAAATGTGAACGACCTCGCAAAAACATCGGATTTCACAAAAAAATCGGAATTGAGCATTAAGCCCTGCAGTCTGAACGTAGCCTTAGATATTTTTTCAATCTGTATATGTCTATTTTTGACATCTGCACGATTCACTGGAAATTAAAAAGTTAAGAACCGTACGTTGGAACATTCTCCATCAAAACAGGCCTAAGTTTAAAGCCATATTGTGTGAGATAATAGAGACTAAAGAGGCTGTCACACCTTGACGATTTAGCCACCGTATACCAACAAATGAAAAATTTGGCAAAAACGCTGGCGTACGTCGGATAAAGTTACAGGTAAGTTTTGTATAAGTTATGAGCAGGTTGAAGCACGCTGGCATACGTAGACATACAGGAAGGCCGTCGAAAAATTTTGAGCATGCTGAAAATTTCTCGTATGCTTATACATCCTGCAACCGTGAGCCATAACTTGTAGGTAAGTTATGCGATTGTTCACACGTGTTCCCACATGTTGTAAGTTACTCATACATCCAAATATGTTGAGATAATGTCTAGCATATCCATAATTTATGAGTCACTTTGAACCTGTGTGTAACTTATATCGAATTTACCTTCAAAGCATATTAACGTTCCAACAACCACAGAACTTAATGAATGTGTTTCTAAACTAATCCGCGTATCACTGTATCGAAAACGATCTGTGTCCACACATGTCATTTCTGTGTCCGCAATCCTTCCCTATCCACACAGCTTTGAGCATATTTGTTTACATTTTACAGAAACGAAACTTAAAACTGCATGGCTCATTTGCATAAACTAAGCACTCAAAAAACAGCTCATTGTTGTGCACTGATGTAGTCAGCTTCTGTCAGACTAAAGGACACAACTCAGTGGAATATATGTGTTCTTTCTGTGACAGAGGGGTGTTCTGCTGATGGTGAGTCTGTTCTGTGCTTCTATCACGTTGGAGATGATTTATGTGAAACTTTTCAGAGATTATACATCTGCAGGTTGTACACATAGACTGTATATATGAATATACACTCGCCTCTTAGGGTTTTGGCAGTGAATTAGCTACTTCGGATTACATAGACCTACATCAGCATATCAGAGTTTTCAGGCGTCCACACAGTGCCGGATCAGATCTGTATTCAGATGAATTCGTGGGAGCTGTTTCGTTTTCAGTCAGATTATTGTGGACGAACACTGCATCCACGACGAAAACGATTCGAATACGTACTAGTGTGGACGGGGCCTTAGAGCTACTGTATAATGGCATATTGGCAGCGGATAGAGAAATTGGCATATAAACATGGGGAAACCGTCAGTACTCCTCCAGACTTCATGGTGAGCAAACCCCGTGGTACCACCTGCTACACATATCACCCGAGAGATGGAGGTTCCACTGAGGCTGAGATGAGAATACATACGAGCTGTCCTCCAACATCAGCATGATCTCATCGATTTGTCACTGTACCGGTTGCGTGCCAATAGAGCCAGGGGAAGAAGAGACCACGCTGAGTAATGTTGCTACTGCGATGTCTAGTGCAGTTATGAATTGTCAAGTGGCAGCCTTTAATAGGCGATGACATGTGAACGTCGGCGATATGCTGCCATGTGCTGTGCATATATTTGATTGTCGTTAGGCATATGTTGTGGACGCTGGCAACACGCTAAGCATTCACTGGTGTAAGTGATGTATAAAGTATCAAAACGTTCTATATAAGTTACTAATATGTTATATATACATCCAACTTGTTATGAAAAAAACCTATCAATAGTTCAGCGTATGCCAGTGCTTTAGGGAAATTCTTTTACGTCGGCATACACTACGCTAAATCGTCAAGGTGTGACAGGGCCTTAAAGAATGACATTTCTTTGACAACAGAATTAAAAAGAGTAGAAAAGAGTAAAAAGAATTAAAAAGTTCAATTCATTTTTATAGGTTGGATGCATTTCGTCATACAACCCATCAAGAAATTTATCAAGGCTTGGGACAATGATGAAAACTAAACTCATTGTGGGTTATTTTTCTGTAATTATTAGAATGTAAGGTTTATTTTTTTAGATACTGTTCACCACCACCCTTATTATTACTTGTTTGGGCAAAGTCTATATCATGTAGCCGATAAAATCAAATATAAATGCCTGTATAAAAGCGAGTTCTAGCTGAGTACTTATAGACATACGTACTTGTCAGTGGACTGTGTTACAGCCCTGTTTGTGCTATTGTTATCCCCGGTGTGTGCCCTCTGCTGTCACTCAAGTTTATGTTTGACTCAACAGTTGTAAATTTCAAAGTCCAGAGCAACGCAGTGCATGTCTAGAAGCATGTAGTCACTTTATAACTCTGCACATGCTGTTTGAGGGTCTCTTCATGCTCAGTCAGATCAAATGTTCAGGCTAATCGTGGAAAGAATTACTCATGATTGCAGTTGATTTTTTATTTCTTTTTCATTATTATGGTCCCTGGTTCATGACTTCCTTTCACTGACAATGTGTTCCTTCTGAAACTTAAATCCTTTGACGTTATTTCTGAAACTAAGGATTATTTAAAGGTTCACTATGTAACTTTTCTAGTGGAAGGTCGGCTACCAGCTTGGAGATGTTACTTCTAGACCCAAAATGTCCCACAGTATGGCATTAAATGTATCTATGTCCAATGAAAAGGCAGGTTTCTACATGGACTGTCTTCAAGTACAGAGTGTTAAAATTCAGCTCACAGAATCAATTTTAACATTTTTTCAGGGTTTATATGAATCAAATCTGTTCTAGACTTAATTTAACATTTTTGGAAATGTTAATTAAGTAACACTGGACTAAAGTTTCTTTTTAACCCCAAAATCAAGAGTTTTGAGAGTAAACTGATAACACTTTGTACGGTCCTGATCTACCTAAACAACACACAGAGATGTTTTATTTTTACACTTTATTTGAGTAAATTTAACCCATAAGAACCAGACCCATTTTTCCTTAAAGGAAAATTATGTGTGATATACCAAGACCAAATGGACCACATAGAACACATTTCTGATGTTTTTTTCAGGATAACACTTTTTCATACCAGAGATTGGTTTTTACATATATGTCACATTGGGCGTTAGTGATAAACTTATTCCTTATTTCAAAATAAGTAAACCTGACAGTTATTACTGCTTGGTAACAGAAAATTACCTTTTTATTTACATTTCCACAACATATATCAAAGCTGTGACTTTAATAGCAAGGTTTAACATAAAATTCGTCTTCAGTTTTGCTTTGCTTCAACAAATATATGCCAAATGTGCAAAATATGCATCAAAATAATAACACTGCCTATTTGGGGGCATTCGCAACAAGCTACCATAGGTACAGAGAACTGAACAACAGATCTAAAAACAGAAACTGTGCAAAAAAAAAAAAAGCTCAAGAGAAATAGAACCCTTGTATCATCAGTACCATGTGTGAAACATTTTCTCAGTTCTTTTGTCTGTTAAGTATCTCTAGCCTTTTAGTCTAAGTCAGATGCTAAGACCTGTTTTTTTTTCCTCAGTGAAGCAAAGATGGACATCACCTTTCTCACTGAGAGTGGTGGTTGCATTGATTTTGCAGAGTTTGCAGTGGCCATGCCTGTCACATTTCACAGGCCAGTGTGCAAACTTGGTCAGTAACGAACATTATCTGGAAGTCCACCACAAACCCTCTTGGGCAGTGGTGGTGGTGGAGATGTGATGGTGTGCCAGAACAAGTAGATGTACCACCTTTGTGAACTCATGTGGTACTTGCACCTTGCAATGTATGCATAAAGGATGTCTTTCTCCTCACATGAGCGTGTTGTAGTCCTTCACAATGTGTGGCCTCCTAACACACTGTGAAGGAGTAAGACACCAATGTGTGGTGTTATGAACTTTCTGAAGTACTCCAGAGGACTAAGAATATTGTCTGGATGTGTGACATGTGGTCCTTTGTGCATTCAGGGGTTTCAAAAGGCTTCTTCCTCTAAGAATTTTTTTTTTTCCCTTGGACAGTTTCTTGTTTTTTTTCCTAGGATGGATGTATTTTGGTGCCCTGAATTCACGTTTGGTTGTGGTACATCATCTGATGTACTTGATTCACTACTGTCTGAATCATCACACTCACTTGGCTATTGGGCTTATAAAGAGTGTTATCAGGGTTTTCATCTGAGCTATCGTCACATCCCTCAAACTCACTATCATCTCCCACGATGGCCTCTAGTGCATCCTGAAGAATGTTGCACTTGTTCTTTTTGCATACTACAAATTAAATAGAAATAAAAGAATATTTATTATTCATGGGATGGTAAAAATTTGTGAGCACTATGTACAGATTTGCAAAAAAGTGTTTTGTAATCCAAACCAAATACTTATTATTTTTATATTTACTTATATTATATTATTATATAGTATAGTATAGATAATGTTTTGCTTCTGTTTGTTCAGTACACTTTTAATTGATCAGCAGTACATATTTCAACTTAATATAAACTGATACAGCTAAATTAATTGGGTGGATTATTACCGTTTTTGTTATTGTGACAAATAGGTCACATCAATTTTTCATTCTTATTTTAAGGCTAAAAGCCGATGTGACATATATGTTACAGCAATATTTCCCCACCTGGTTTGATATTACTTTCTTCAATAAATATGGTCAGACCAGGTTAAACGCAATATAGGACATGTTATCAAAGCATGGGAACTGTTGACTGTGTTTTTGAAATTACCTGTAGTATCAAAAAACAGCTTTTTGAAATGAGCTGCTTCCTTGAAATTTGCATCCAGACTAAACCAGCATTTTGGAGAGCCCACTTCCTGTTAGTGTCACATGACTGTCACATGGTCATCATACCAGGATGTTTAGTATACGTTGCTTAGGGACTTAAAGCTTTATTTCTTACCTTAACTCATTATGAGGAAGAGACTGGGGCATTCAAAGTGTTTGTTACACTGGTGTCACCGTGGTTCTTATGGGTTAAGATGAAATTATGTACAAAACTGGTTCAGACTGGTTCTCTCATGGGAGTTTAAAGTGGTGAGTGAGAGATGCCAAATTAACATTAAGGGAAGTTGAATTAACATAAACCATATCAACTCTGGCAGAAACTCCAACTCGAACCCCCAACTTAACTTTCAAATAGTTAAAATAACACTTTCCCGTTTTTGCTGTGTTCAAGACAATCCAAACATGCATGAATCAAGTAAGGATTAGACTACACAATTTTTACAACAGTTAGATCATTATTTAAGATTTGCTTAAAAAAAAGTTGGAAATAATAGCATCACACAGGGAATTCCATAAATGTTTTCAAGCAACCGTACTGTACAAAGGTCCGAAACTGTTCTTATGTACACTGAAATTACTAGGTGACAAATAAAATATATGAAAGCACGTTCATTCAGAAAAAAACGTGCTTTGTAAGTATAAAAATGAACATGGACAGAATTCTACCTCATGTGATTAACTAAATTAATTAATCATTGCATTAATATAGCACCTTTCAAGATACCCAAAGTGATTTACAATTCAATACACCATCACTCACACACACACACACACACACCACTTTCATACTAGGCAATGTGGGTGAAGTGTCTTGCCTAAGGACACAACAACAGTTTTTGCCACTGGCTCTGCCCAGTGGCTCCTGATTTTCCCAGTGTCTCCCATCCAAGTACCAACCAGGCCCGGCCCTGCTGAGCTTCAGATCAGAGGTCTGACAGGATCAGGCTTTGACAAGCTGATATGGCGATGTCCTCAATCAACTTTCCAAAATATAATTCTCTACTTCCTGTAATTTTCAACATGTTTTTTAACTTTTGTTTGCAGATTGCTTCTTATTTTGTGTAAAAACTATAATTTATATTGACAACAGGTATTATCGCAACAAATTAAATAAAAAATAGTGTCTCGCCAATTAGAAGTTTGCATTAGAATCCTCCCTGACCTGTATAATCAAAACACAAATTTGAGTAAACTCCTTATAGTCGATTTTACATAACCTGTCCCCTTTAAACAAGTCTAAGAATAAAGCTCGGGCTGCGGTCTCATATCTGGCGTGACACCTTCCATTGGAGAGTCCCACTGAGCTATGGGCCCCTCTCCCCAGAGCCGGGCCCCGCACAGTGCCAATGTGTTGACTGTTCATTACGGCTCTTGTCCTTGGCTCCGATGGCCCACATTTCTATAATTAGCCTGTTTCTTATCGTACAGTGAGGCTCCTATCACAAGGGCAGGAAGGGAGCGAGGGCCACTTGAAAGAAGAGGGAGAGCTGGTCAGAAGTCCTTCAGGGGAGTTATGGTTTAATATAAAGTAGCAGCTGTGTAAACTCATGAATGGGCCTATTGTGACATAATGAAGCGCACCTATCTTCAAAGCCGGTTCCTGGAAAGATACGAGTCCAATAAAATAATATAGCAAAATGTAAGAGTGATAAAAAGTGGGATGAAAGTGCAGACAAAACGCCTTTAACTAGTTCCGACGATTATTATCACACCAAATTGCTGCCATGGTAAAAGCTGAGCAGAGACATAAAAAATATAGATCTGTTAATGTAAAAATGTTCTTTAAAGTATGCACTATGTGGTCTCAGTGTTATTGCTTTTCCTGGAATGCCTCATAAAATAACATGGCATTATATTTATCTATCGTGCATTTATTCAATCAAAAAAAAAAAAAAAAAAAACTTACTGTGAGCGATATAATCTCTCCACAGATCAGACTTGTCCTGGTAAACCTTGTCCTGTTTACACCACCGGCTTGACTCCATGTAGACCAGGGGTGTCAAACTCATTTTGGTCCCGGGGCCGTATCCAACCTACCTTGATCCCAAAGGGGCCGGATCAGAAAACTCATGGCAAATAAACCCCAAAAATAACAATAAGTTCAAATATTTGTGCAGAGAAACACAAATCTATTACAGAAATCTTTTTTTAATTGATGAACTCTTTCTTTTACATAATATTATAATATTATGAACAACCTGAAACTTTAAGAAAAATTCTATTTCAACACAATGTTTTAACATTATCTTGTATGCAAATAGGAATAAGTCAATTTTTCTTGAAAAATCCTGCACTCAACGTCCACTTTTCTTATTTTGGACATTTTGCTGATGAGGGTGTCACAGTCAACAGTCAAAACGATCGTCCTTTAAAAGAGTTTGGAAAGAGCTAAGTGTTCTTTTATGCTGCTCTAGTGGGAGGGGCCACGCACAGAGACGCTGGAGATGCTGCTATGCTAAGCAACGCAGAAAATTACCAATATTTTAATAGAAAATATAATTCAAATATTTAAGTAGAAAATCAGCTGAGGGCCAGATTAAAGGTCTTGGAGGGCCAGATCTGGCCCCCGGGCCTTATGTTTGACACCTGTGATGTAGACAGACACATTTTAATGCCCAAATCCAGTGTTCTCATGGAAATCCTGGAAAAGTCATGGAAATTGAAAGTGTCTTCTTCCAGGTCTGTTCAATGAACGTTTTGCAAAAGTCGTGGAATTCTAGTATCTCTTTCTAGAATTCCAGAGCATTCTGTTAAGTTCTCATGAGGCTATTATAATTGTTTTTGAACGTCTGCGCCTTTTGTTTAAAAGAGACGACAATAAATCCACTGACAGTATTTTGAATGTTAAAAAACTATAATACCAATATGTTATAAGGTTCTTTTTTCAGACTTAGAGTTTTGTTTCAAACCTGATAGTTTCGACTGCTCTCTAGCGATCTTCAGAAGCAGAAGACCACTAGTCGAAACTATCAGGTATGAAACAAAACTCTAGGTCTGAAAAAAGAACCTAATAACATAAAATATCAGAAGACCAAATGAATCTCATTGGACTATTGTAATACCAAACCATAAGGTGAGTGGAAAGGGTTAACACTTCATATTTAGCCCTAAAAGTCTGATCAGTTCTAGTCGTGGAAAATTCACTTTAGGTCATGAAAAAGTTATGGAAAAGTTTTGAAATTTTCTCAGTGAAAAAGAGTGGGAACTGAGAAGAGCTCCACAGAGACACAGTAGGTCCACCAGAAAAATGATAGTGTATCCAACATTTCCTCTAAATTAGATCAAAGTTCCAGAAATAACTTGAGGTAGATTAGTTGAAAAATAACCTGTATGTCAAGAGTCTCCAACCTGCTCCCAAAGTATTTCTGAATTAAACATATTGTGCTTGAATAACTCAGTTAGATGAATTAAATGCCTTTTACCATTGCAAATGTATAATGTTTATGCCAAACTTTGTCCACTAATAATTGGATAAAGGTTTATGTTTTATAGGCATCTAAATGTACCTCATCTAAACCTTATACACTCAGTCTCTAACATTAGTAGCTCCAGCGTTTTCATTTTGTACAGGTAGCTCTTCTTCTGCTGTATGTCACATGCAACACTTACATAACCAGTCCATTTTACAATCTGTTTGAATCCAAATGTGTCTGGACTTGGACCCCAGAACGTGAAAAAACTCTCTTCTAACTTCAGACAGCTGATCATATGTAGCACGTGTCACTAAATGCAGAAAATTCTTGTATCATTCAGAACAAAATATAAGTTCTTTTAGACTTAGACAAACTTTATTGCTCCAAAAGAGAAATTATTTACCCGAGATAAATAAGAGTTTAATGCTTCGATTGTTAATTCTGCAGAAATCTACTCTGTTTCTCAATTCTCTCTGTTATTTTTCCTCTTTTTTAACGTAAACTGACACTTTATTTTAGTTAATTTAAGATGAAATTATGTACAAAAAACGGGTTCAAACTGGTCTTCTCTCTCGCAGGAGTCTGAAGCGGTGAGTGGGAGGAGCCAAATTAACACTAACTTCAACCATATCCAAGTCCTACCCCCAATTTAACTTTCAGATAGTTAAAATAACACTTTATATGTTATAAACTCAAATTTTTTTGGTGTGTACAAGACTATTCAAACATGCATGAATCAAGTAAGGATTAGGCTACTCATATTTGTACAAAAACTAGATCATTATTTAAGATTTTGCTTTAAAAAGGGGTTGAAAATTGTTGCATCACACAGGGAATTCCATAAATGTTGTCAAGCAGCCGTCCAAAACTGGTCCAAAACTCCTCTTATGTTCACTGAAATTATTAGGTGACAAATAAAATATAAGAAAACATGCTTTGTAAGTGTAAAATGAAGCAAAGTTTTGGACAAAATGCGTTCTTTTTCTCCTTTTTTAACATAAGCTGACATGTTTTTACCCAAACAGAGCATGCGTCTCTCTGATCCACCTGTCAATCACGCCCCTCAGGCTCCTCTTCCAGATTTACTCGTCTTTGTTAAGTTTTTTTTCAAAGCTTGTGGTTCTGGTCTGTCAGGTAACTGCAGCACAGATTAGTCTAGAATCAGTGTAGGTGTTAAACTGATCTAACATTATTTAATTACAGGAACAGACTCATTTCTTCATCTTATTTTACTGCAGTTTGTTGTTGTTTATATTCGTGGTGAAGCAATATAATCTCCACAGAGACAAGCAGGTAGTGTTGGGAAGGTGACTTTTAAAATGTATTCCTCTACAGATTACAGATTACATACACCAAAATGTAGTTTGTAACGGAATCCATTAAATTTCTTAAAGTGAGTAATGTAATCTGAATACTTTGGATTACTTGATTTGCTGTAGAGAAGCAAAGACGAGGAAATCTTCACGAGATGTTTTGTCTGATAAAAATGAAAATGAAAAGCCGAGTCTTTACTTAACCGTATTAAAAATGTTATTGATAGAAGAGGAGGAGACAGGGTCCGCGCAGCATGGTTTAGTCCTGTTAAATCCTGGTTTAGACCTGGTTTAGTCCTGTTAAATCCTGGTTTAGACCTGGTTTAGTCCTGGTTTAGACCTGGTTTAGTCCTGGTTTAGACCTGGTTTAGACCTGGTTTTAGTCCTGGTTTAGTCCTGTTAAATCCTGGTTTAGACCTGGTTTAGTCCTGGTTTAGAATCCTGGTTTAGACCTGGTTTAGTCCTGGTTTAGACCTGGTTTAGTCCTGGTTTAGACCTGGTTTAGACCTGGTTTTAGTCCTGGTTTAGTCCTGTTAAATCCTGGTTTAGACCTGGTTTAGTCCTGGTTTAGTCCTGGTTTAGACCTGGTTTAGTCCTGGTTTAGACCTGGTTTAGACCTGGTTTAGACCTGGTTTTAGTCCTGGTTTAGTCCTGGTTTTAGTCCTGGTTTAGACCTGGTTTAGACCTGGTTTAGACCTGGTTTAGTCCTGGTTTAGTCCTGGTTTAAATCCTGGTTTTTAGACCTGTCCTGGTTTAGTTCCTGGTTTAGTCCTGGTTTAGTCCTGGTTTAGACTCCTGGTTTAGACCTGGTTTAGTCCTGGTTTAGTCCCTGGTTTAGACCTGGTTTAGACCTGGTTTTAGACCTGTTTAGACCTGGTTTAACCTGGTTTAGACCTGGTTTAGACCTGTTTAGTCCTGGTTTTAGACCTGGTTTAGTCCTGGTTTTAGACCTGGTTTAGACCTGGTTTAGACCTGGTTTAGACCTGGTTTAGACCTGGTTTTAGACCTGGTTTAGTCTGGTTTAGTCCTGGTTTAGTCCTGGTTTAGTCCTGGTTTAGTCCTGGTTTAGTCCTGGTTTAGACCTGGTTTGGTCCTGGTTTTAGACCTGGTTTTAGACCTGGTTTTAGACCTGGTTTTAGACCTGGTTTAGACCTGGTTTTAGACCTGGTTTTAGACCTGGTTTTAGACCTGGTTTAGACCTGGTTTTAGACCTGGATATTGCCCAAAATGTGAAAACAGGAAAATACAGCTGTGTAATCCATTTATTTTAACAAAGTAACTGTAATCCCATTACCACTCATTGAAACAGTAACTGTAACTGAATACAGTTACTCATAATTTGTACTCTGATTACATAACTCCAGTACATGTAATCTGTTACTCCCCAACACTGCAGGCAGGTCAAAAGTAGTGGGCACCCAAGCAGAAAAAACTGCACAGTGCATCTTTAAATCAACCGTGACAGGCTGTTTCTTACCCAGATATTCAATTTTTCAGTGTAACATTTTATACAGATGCTCCACTTTCCCCCAGGATAAACTCTGAGTGTGATGGATGACACCGAATGGAAAACTGGACTTCTGTGATGGAGTAAATCAGTGTCGGTGTCAGTTTGGGACGTCCCAGATGAGGACAGATGCTCCTGGGGCTGTCACCGGCTTCGTCCTGGAGGCTGTCTGTCACTGTCCATTTCCTGGAGCCAGTTCCACTTAAGTTTTCCATTCGTGTCTCCAGCTTTGAGAGGAGGACAAACCGAGGAAGATGGCGTGTGATGACAGTCGACGCTCGTAAGAATATTTGAACTGGTGACAAGAGAAGAGAGAGCTAATATTTCATGAGGTGCTTCAACACTTGGGCTTAAAATTTTTCTGGAAAATACAACATTCTTATAAAATGTTCGGGGTAAACGGCTTCCAACAGTGAAACCATTAACAACAACTACACTAAACTACTTATTCATGATAAATCTGAAATAGTTTTGGGAAATTTTACAGCATTTTTCACTTTTGATCCAATTCCAATCAAGCCAAGTTCCTGCTTTTTCTTTTTTTTTTTTTTTTTTTACATATTCAAACTCAAAACAGGTTGGGGAGCCAGGGAACCTCTTTCACAAATTAACAAAACATTGCAAATATGAAGTAGTTTTACATTAAGTCTGATCTCACCGGGTTTACATGCTCTGTCCATTTAAGACCACATCTTGTAAAATAAATCCAGCTGCACTTTGAGTAAAAATGAAACCTTTTCCTTTGTGTAGATCAGTGTTTTGCCAAATTTTTATTTTTTTTCTGGGGACCCATATTTTAAAACAAACCTCAACAGGCATTAATCATGAATCACAAAATAAAGGTGGATTTGACCATTATTGAACAATAATGATGATATTTTATTTTTTTTTATTGTTGATTAACAAAAACTGTTCATTTTAACTAAGTGAATTTTAGACAGTGTTGGGGAGTAACAGATTACATGTACCAGAGTTACGTAATCAGAGTACAAATTATGAGTAACTGTATTCAGTTACAGTTACTGTTTCAGTGAAAATAAATGGATTACACGGCAGTATTTTCCTGTTTTCACATTTTGGGCTATATCCTTTTTTTTTTTTTTTTTTTTTCTGTAATTCCACTCATTGCCAGACACTAAACCAGGTCTAAAACTAGGTCCACACCAGGTCTAAACCAGGTCTAAACCAGGACTAAACCAGGTCTAAAACTAGGTCCACAAACCAGGTCTAAACCAGGTCTAAAAACTAAACAGGTCTAAACCAAGGTCTAAAACCAGGACTAAACCAGGACTAAACCAGGTCTAAAACCAGGTCTAAACCAGGAGGTCTAAACCAGGTCTAAAACCAGGTCTAAAAAGGTCTCTAAACCAGGTCTAAAACCAGGTCTAAACCAGGTCTAAAACCAGGTCTAAACTAGGTCTAAACCAGGTCTGAACCAGGTCTAAACCAGGTCTAAACCAGGTCTGAACCAGGTCTAAAACCAGATCTAAAATAGGTCTAAACCAGATTTAAACCAGGACTAAAACCAGAACTAAACCAGTGAGTGGTAATTGGATTACAGTTACTTTGTTGAAATAAATGGATTACATGGTGGTATTTTCCTGTTTTCACATTAAACCTAAACCAGGACTAAAACCAGGACTAATGGACTAAACCAGGACTAAACCATGTCTAAACCAGGATTTAACAGGACTAAACCATGCTGCACGGACCGTGTCTCCTCCTCTTCTATCATTAATATTTTTAATTTGGTTGAGTAAAGACGGGGCTTTTTATTGTCTTTAAGCAGACAAACATTTTATTTTAAGATTTCCTCGTCTTTGCTTCTCTACAGCAAATCAAGTAATCCAAAGTATTCAGATTACATTACTCACTTTAAGTAATTTAATGGATTATGTTACAAACTACATTTTGGGATATGTAATCTGTAATCTGTAGGGGAATACATTTTAAAAGTAACCTTCCCAACACTGATTATAGACAAGTAAGATCCTTTATGACTCCATATACAGGACCAATGTTTTTACACTCCATGACTGTGTCTCATATGCTGCAGAACCACATGATCACTCGCTGCTGGAACAACACTCAAACCTGTCGAATCACTTTTTTAAAAAGCCGTAGAAATACTGGACAAGAAGCCACTCTTATTTCACCACTGAACTATTTTAGATAAGTACAACCTGCTTAACTTTAATCATTTTGTTGATTTTAAATATGGATGTTTTATCTATAAAATTTTGTATGGACTTGCCCCCCTCCATCCATTACAGGATTTTATTAAAATAAAAACTGTCAGTGGGATTGGAACTAGGGCCACAGCTCGGGGAAACTGTGAGCTCCCACACAGACGCTCCACACTCAGACAATGTGTGTCTCAGTCGCACTAAATTTTGGAACAGTCTCCCACTATCAATAAGAGACACTTCAACACTTGAAACGGTGGCTAAAAAACAGAAAACCAGACTTGTGGACACTTTTAATTTAGAGCTGTCACTTGTTTTTGTTGTTTTTTCTTTGTTAAATTTGTGATGTTACCTGCCGAGGGACTTCAGATGGAAATGAGCATTCTTGCTGTAATCTGTCATGTGTGAAGAATCCCTCAGTCGTCCAGGTAGAATCCATGAGGAGAAAATTCAGTTTGTCGACCGGACAAAAGTTAATTTCGTTGAAGACGTTTCGCAGATCATCCAAGCTGCTTCTTCAGTTCTGGGTGGGCAGCTTGGATCGACAAACTGAATTTTCTCCTCACCTATAATCTGTCATATTTACACTGCAGTGTTGTAGATGTTCATTTATATGCACTGTCCCTATTAAATAAATAAATAAACAAACAAATAAATAAATAAATTGACTGAGTAATCGTGTCTCTCAACAATTAGGCTGCGTTCAGACTGCAGCCTGAAGTGACCCAAATCTGATTTTTTGGCCCCTATGTGACCTGTATCTGATCTTTTAATGACAGTCTGAACGACACAGATCAGATTTTTTCAAATGTGACCCAGGTCACTTGGATATGTGCTCCTGAAACTGATACATATCTGATCTTTTGACATACGACTTCAGTGTGAACAGCCAAAGCGCATTCATCCACCATCACGTTATCAACAAGCCTCAAACGTCACTATTCTGCGCTGAAGTAGGCGAAAATTGTTAATGAACTCTGTGTCACTGAAGCGAAGCACATCACCACTCACCACTCTCGGCTACATCTGCGCATCCACATGTTCCTTTCAACGGACGTCGCTGCCGCTGCCCCACAAAACGGCCAAAAACCTCGTCCTTCTCCTTCTCAATCTCCTCCTTAAAACAAGTAAGTTGTTCATGTTGTGGCTCCGGTACAAGAGGAACTTTAAAATCTCCAGGTGCTCAATACTTGCGTCCATGTTTAGACAATTTCCGTAAACACAGAGACGCTCGCTGAGGTTGACGTCGTCGTGTCTCCAGTGCACATGCGGGACACTTTCGGGCCGTTTACCGTTCACACTGGAGTCACATACAAGTCGCATTTAATTGGAAATGTGAACGACCTCGCAAAAACATTGGATTTCACACAAAAATCGGAATTGAGTGTTAAGCCCTGCAGTCTGAACGTAGCCTTAGTATTACTCAGTTTAAATTTAAACAATGAAAAACAGTCATTGAACCAGCAATGAAAGGAATCCAAAAGTTTCAAAGTCTCTTATTTGGACATTAAATGCAGCCTTGTATATTGCAGATCTACATACAGATAGTGACAAGGCGACCCCCCCCAAAAAAAAACAAAAACCAAAAAAAAAAAACCCCTTGTGACCCACCTGAGGACCTGTGTAGATCTTTTACACAATATCAATCCTGTTCTCATTTGTCGCTCGGTCTGGTTTAAGCCACGTCCTTGTTATTGCCTTTTCACTTGCAGCCAGTAGAATGCAGAGTAACGTCTCGTTTGTGTTGTTAAAGTCGTCTAGTACTGGGTTACCAAGATACAAGTCATCGAAACAAATGAAAAAACATTTTGCAGATGGTGATGAATCTCTGACCAGGATGACCCCACTTTCCCGAAAAAATATGGGAATGATTAGCACCACCATTGCCACATCTCCAACAGGCATCACCTATTCCCTGATATCTCCCCTGTTCTGGTGCAATGAAAAATCTCAGGTTTTTCCAGCAGAATTCAAGCCAGATATTTGACAGAACAATAAAGAGCACATATGACTATTTTCTGAAGACATAGCTGCAGTTTTGTTTTGTTTCATTCACAGACGTTTAACACACAAACCCTCCGCTCCACCTTGTGATGTCATGTGGTAATACAGCAAGGGCTCCACTGTGTTTTTAAACTCCATACACGTTCACACACAGTGGTGTAGTGGGGATTTATAAAGTGGCGGTTCACGAGTCATGACGTCAACGACAAATATAAAACAAATATAAAGGCGCCGTAGTCAGTAAAAATCAATAATATTTGACATTTTTTAAAACGTCATTCATGAACCAGAACTGAACCAGGAGGACTAAACCAGGTCTAAACCAGGTCTAAACCAGGTCTAAACCAGGTCTAAACCAAGATTAAACCAGGTCTAAACCAGGTCTAAACCAGGACTAAACCAAGACTAAACCAGGACTAAACCAGGACTAAACCAAGACTAAACCAGGTCTAAACCAGAGGTCTAAACCAGGACTAAACCAAGACTAAACCAGGACTAAACCAGGACTAAACCAAGACTAAATCAGGTCTAAACTAGGTCTAAACCAAGATTAAACCAGGTCTAAACCAGGACTAAACCAAGACTAAACAAGGTCTAAACCAAGACTAAATCAGGTCTAAACTAGGTCTAAACCAAGACTAAATCAGGTCTAAACTAGGTCTAAACCAGGACTAAACCAAGACTAAACAAGGTCTAAACCAAGACTAAATCAGGTCTAAACTAGGTCTAAACCAAGACTAAACAAGGTCTAAACCAAGACTAAATCAGGTCTAAACTAGGTCTAAACCAAGATTAAACCAGGTCTAAACCAGGTCTAAACCAGGACTAAACCAAGACTAAACAAGGTCTAAACCAAGACTAAATCAGGTCTAAACTAGGTCTAAACCAAGATTAAACCAGGACTAAACCAAGACTAAACCAGGACTAAACCAGGACTAAACAAGGTCTAAACCAAGACTAAATCAGGTCTAAACTAGGTCTAAACCAAGATTAAACCAGGTCTAAACCAGGTCTAAACCAGGACTAAACCAAGACTAAACAAGGTCTAAACCAAAACTAAATCAGGTCTAAACTAGGTCTAAACCAGGAGTAAATCAGGACTACACCAGGACTAAACCAGAACAACACCAGGACTAAACCAAGACTAAACCAGGACTACAACAGGTCCAAACCAGATCTAAACCAAAACTACTCCAGAACTAAACCAGGTCTAAACCGGGACTAAACAAGGACTACACCAAGACTAAACCAAGACAAAACCAGGACTACACCAGGGCTAAACCAGGACTAATCTTGGACTTGAGAGAGCCCATGGGCTGTAGAGCTCTGCACCGGTTCTTTCTCCTGCGGTCACTCAACAGTCTACTCGGGCACACCTCCGGGCCCGTCCCGACACTCAGTCCTGGTTTAGTCCTGGTTTAGTCCTGGTTCAGTACTGAGATCAGTCCTGGTCCCCTGAAGCTGCAGATTACTACAGGACAATACTGGAAATATCATATGCAGGTTGTTTCCACTATTTCCAAAAGCTCCCGTTTGACATTTGACTTGAAAACTCACTTCACTTCATGACATCACAAGCTGGAACAGAGCATTTTGAGCTTGTGACGTGTACACGGACAAACGCAGAGTTACTCGAACGTGTGTGAATGAAACAAAACTCAAGTTGGATGTTGCAGGGAAAGCATTACATCTCCATGGAGACGAAAGTGTGGAAACTCCCTCCCCCGCCACCAGAAAAGTTACGTAGTGCATCTTTAAATGATAATGGAGAGCAGTAATATCTATATAATTGTTCAGTCATTATCAGTCATAGAGCAGCTTTGTCTATGTTTGTATTTTTTATTTTATTTTTTTTGCATTTGGAACACACATTTTAGTCTTTTCCACTGTTCCAAATCTGGTTTGAAACAGCGACTTGTCCATGTGCTGCTGTGCTGTGCGAGAGGAATGCGGCCGAGTGGAGGAGGCCCATCTGGATTGAAGATTGGACCTGGAGATGATCTACAACCTGCTGGAATCCAAGACACATGCATGCAACACAACTATGCACCAAACACATAAACAGCTTTCACATGGACAGAGGATATGAAGCAACCCCGAGTACTTTCACACTTACATCACCTTCTCTGACCCTGGCCGATTGAAAACACAGCTCTTTATTTGTACGAGTACGTGTTTCTCAATGCAAATGAAAGTACCACAGACTAGCTTTAGGCAGATAATAGACAATAAAATGGAAATGTTGTGGTGGTGGTGATTTGAATGACTATAAATGGGCCTGGGAAAAGGATTGCTTTGAGGCACGTTCGAAGTTAGTGCCTAATAAGATGAAAAGCTATAAGACGTTTTAAGTTGTTGCGAGTTAAGTTCAAAAACAGAAGAAAGAACAAAAAGAAAGGAATGAAAAAAGGCAGATTAGTAAAAAAAAACAAAAAAAACAAAAAAAAAACTGCTCTTATGGGCCGCTATGTCCTTGATGATGTCTTTCACACACATAGTTTGGGGAAATATAATATTAAGAATAAATAAAGAATTGTGAATCTCTGTTAAGTCACTTGGGTTCAGTCAAAACTATAATTTATCTTTGTAATGAGACCTGCAAACTTCTCTTAAAGGACCTATATCATTAGCCTGATTCATCAGCCAGTTTCACTTCATGGAAACGCATTAACATTAGGATTTATTCGCTCGGTAGGCGGGTACTGTATTTTCATTTAACCAATTACTGCTATTTTGGTCGTATGTTAAGCATTTCCCAAATCCCGTAGGAAGAAGGGCAATAACGTCTTGATAAAATTCACCAAACGTTCTCTTTATTCCATCTTTAAATCCTCGATCTCTGCAGTCGTTCCCAACACTGAATATATGGCTCTTCGCTGATTGGCTGGTGCCCGAACTCACACTTCCGGGGTTCTTGCAAACCGTCTAGTGTATTCCGATTCCTGACCTAGTTGCTGGAGAGAAATTAAATTCAGCGGAGGCACTAGGTGGCACCAGCCTGGCTTCTATATCAGTGCTTCTCGATTATTTTCTGTCGCGCACCCCCTAGGAAGAAGAAAACATTTCATGCCTCTCACTCCACAGAATCGCTACCAAACGTGGACAAATCGCACCCTCGCCTTCAAGTCGCCTACGTACGAGAGTAAATGTTTTAGTCGTGTCTCCAAAGTGACTCCTGGGACACACGCAGCATGTGTCCGTCTGTATTTCGCTCTGCGCTCACCTGCGTCATGAGGCGGTCCACTCCTGTGTCCTCCTCGTCTTTAACGGTAATGTCCGTGATATAGTTCGGCAGTATCAGCTCCTCTGCTTTGGTACGCCACCTTATATGATATTAACAGAGCTCGCTGGTTTACTGAGGTAGCATTCAAAAAGCGGGATGATCGTTGGTAATATCCAGCACGTTTTCGCTGAAAAAACTCAAGCGGCTTTTCAGATTGATTGGGATGTAATGTCTTTAAGCCATTCTGTAATTTATTTGGCTTCATGCTGTTCGCTGTCGACATTTTTAGGCGCAGTAAACAGCCCGGTCTTTCCTCGTTTCCCATCGTTGTCACAGTGAAGCCAAGCGCTACTTATGCTTCATATTACGTTTGTTCTCTGCACTTCATATCTCCCGCTCTGTGATGTGTGTGCGTTTGCTCGGTGCAAAAAGCCCGACATTATAGTGCTAATACTCCCTACGCACACTCTAACAATTAAAGCGTCACTGCCAACTACTGTAGTGAATGTACAATTACACTTGTGAGTTTTAAGTCATGTTATAATGTTGTTACCTAACCAAAAACAAACCTGGACTTGTGTTTTGTTTGAGTAAACCTTTATTATTAGTCTGTCTACATCTTCAAAGCTCAAAATGCAAAGTCAAAAGTGGTAGTTTTCAAGTTAACAGCTACCTTTTTTGCTTTAGTTCAGCAGAGATTGGCAATTCCAGGGTCTGAAATCACAAACACAACTCCAGGAAAGTTCGTGACGAGAAAACAACATTAGAAAATAGCTTCAATTGGGCCCTAAATTCCCCGTTATCTACCAATCCCACTGCAGACAAAAAAGGAATGGACTGGGATGCCCCCGCTGAACCCCTTTAAGGTCAGAGTTCAGAGGTTGTACAAGCAGTGACACATGCTGAGATGAGCTCATCAGACTCACGCCGTCTGTCTGGAAAACGAGGAGGAGAAAGCCTGGTAAAAGTAAAAGACACTAGAGACCGGCTTGAACTGAATTAGACCAGTCTGTGCCAGGATGTATCTTCTGAAAGGACAGACTGGTTTGAATATGTCTGTGAGAATGGATCCTTTGGGGGGACACAGGAGACTGGCCTGAATTAGACTGCCCCAACAGTTTGAGGTTTGATGGATGAAGTGGTGAAGGGCGTCTGAAGAGGTAGTTAAAGATACTTAGACATGTATACGCTTTACCATGTTCTAAAGATCAACACCCCACTCCACAAATGTCATCTGCTATAGTAAGCACTTTAATATATGGACTTTGCCAGTTGTATATATAGATTAATTTATGTTTCGCAAGATCTGTGGATAGTTTTATGTGTTCTCTGTCAGAAGAAATAAACAAAAGGGAAATTATTTGTTCACAGTTGCTTCAGAAAGTCGTGCCGTTATTCAACACCAAAGAATAATGATAAGATTCCAGTCCCTCATGAAATTCTAAACTGTGAGAATGACCTAGAAGAAGTGAAACAGCTATCATCTGGTTGAAGCAAAAACTGTGTAAAGAAGTGGACTAAAAAGCACCTCCAGTCAAATGAAGCTCATAGAGGCTTGCGGTTATGGAAGCAAAGTTGGAGCAAGTTCAAATTAGGAATAAGAATTGATTTATGGACAAAATACAGTCGTTCCTCACTATAACGCAATTCTTTTTAGTGCAAGTTTGCAGGCTAAGGGACTGTAGGCCATTGTCAATCAGTCTTTTCCGTGCCGTGTCTCCAGAATGTGTTCAGCTTGACAAATTTACATAAATGTAGTTTGATTCTGAAGTGCTGTATGTTTGCAAGTTTCCTCCCCGATAAAACCCACAATGTTGATGAAACGTTCTGCACTAACAAAGGTTCCCACGGTTGCACCCAAAAGATAGAAGAAGATGCAAACCATCGCACAAAAAGTTGGACTTCTGGACACACTGAAGGAAGGTAGAAGTTATGTGGTTGTAGGGCGTCAATATGGAATAAATTAATCTTCGGTTTGTTACATAAAGAAGGAGGAAAATAACAAAAGGACGACAGCAGTAATAACTTTTAAGAAGGATGCAAAAAGGGTTGTAACTGTCCTGTCTGAGAAAAGTGTATAAAGTGTGTGGTGAGGGGTTTTACAGCCTTAAAACAGATATATAATTGTAAAAAATAAAGCTGACTACTTCGCCAATTTTGCCTATTGCGGGTTATTTTTCGAAGGTAACCCCTGCGATAAAGTAGGGACCACTGTAGTGAAATAAAAACAACAGGATCACGTAGAGCGGGTTAATATGAACATTTTAAAACCAAAATGACGAGCCTGACAACAGCGGTTACAGAGAGACGGGCGATGTTTTTTTCAATACAAACTGAATTGGAGCTGGAGTCTATAGGCTCTATTCACTAGCAAGAACCACGTCACAAAAAAGGAATGCAATAAACATGTTTATTGATGGTGGATAAATGTGATGGCTGGGGGAAGACAGCAGTGGGGGTACAATCTCCAATCCAAAATCGTCATCCAGCTAATTTGGAACCCCCTCCTTGAAGATGACGTCTTTGGCTTGAAGGTTGGGCGAAAGACACGCGTGGGAGGGAGGTGGTTGAGAGACCTGACATGGACGGTGTTGTCGGGATAGGCCGTATAAATTGGACTTCTGGGTAATTGAAAGAGTGGTTGAGATAGAAGTGAGATCGGGCCTAAAAAATCCAGCCCGACCCGACCCGGCCCGCGGGTATTAAAACCCGACCCGGCCCGAGCCCGACCAATTAACTTGATTTGCAGGCCCGAGCCCGAAGCAAACCCGAAATGTCATATTTTATTTGTGAGGACTCGGGAGGAGGAGCAGTGCTCAGCGTCGAGGTGCCAGTCTTTTTGCTCTCGTATGAAAGCAAAGCGCCACATTGACGACATTCAGCGAAGCCAACGCAAGTTTCTGTAGCATTTTCAACAATCAATTTGAAGCTTTTCCACACCTCACTCTTACCGGTGCGTGTTTGTCTTTTCAGTTCTCCTGCCTTTAGTTTAACTTCTTGCTCCTCCATATTGGGGATACCAGGTCAAAATAGATGCAGACTTGCGGAGGGGAAGATTATTAAATGAAGAGGGGGCGTTCACGTGCGCAGAGCTCTGGCTCTGCGGATCCTGTTTAGTAGTTAAATAGCAATTACATTACATTACTTCTCTGTTTTATCCATATTATTTATTTTATAACAAGTATTCCTTAGTTTAGTATCCACACATCGTTTTAGCATACATTTTATAAACATATATTTATTTGAAGCCCGAGCCCGACCCGACCCGAAGTAATGATTGACATTTTAGACCCGACCCGACCCGAAATTCGGGCTTGGGCTCGGTCTTAAGATCTTACCTCTAGGTTGAGATAACATGTGGTTGGCTGAAGAGGAGGTTGAGGCGTGGTCCAGCGCCTGAATCTCAGCGCCTGAATCTCAGCTAATCATATAAACACCATTTCACGCTTACGTCACAAACCAGGAAGACGTTTGGAAACATGCGATGACAACTTCCGGCGAGCTCTGTTCACGGTAAGTCTAACAAAATCTAGGACTTAATTGAAAATGTCACAATTTTCTCCATCTACATGTCATTGTAGTGTTCCGTTATGTTCGGCCAATCAACAATTACAACCAAACCACTGGGTACATACGATTAAAAGAGATGAGGGGGGCAAATTCAAGATGATTCCAAACAACACATACATATGCAGTCTTCATTTTACCGCTGATGACATTTACTCTACTGGTCAAAAGTTGTTGAACACCAGACTTTTTCCATTTTTTTACTGTTTACTGTTGACCAAAACATATTCTAAACTTTTGATTCATGGAAGTAGTTGGCAGATATACCTTCAGAAAGTTCTTCCCAAGTCTGTTGCAGAAGTTCCCAAAAATTGGCAGAGCTTGGACCGTTTTCTTATCGTTTATATCATAAAAGATAACATTACCGTTATTTTTTTAACCTCTGGCTGTTCAGTTGTTACCTTTGTACCATTTCAAGCTCTCCACTGGACTTGCGCGACTTAAATTGCCAAAAAATAGCTGGAAAAATGAGGGTGTTGTAAAACTTTTGACCGGTAGTGTACTTCAGTGGGTTTTATCACAGTCGGTTGGCGAGCCCAGTGTCGGGAACTACACCTGAAGTTGTGATCGCATGTTTCCAAACGTCTTCCTGGTTTGTGACGAAAGCGTGAATAGAGACAATGGAGCTCAAACTCACTTTCAGCGTCTAGCAGGTTAACTATGCCCATTTATATCTAAAGTCTATGGGTTGAAGGGTGATTGCTTTTACCTATTGCACTACTGCCCATTAAATTTTTCGGTAACCCTTTATAAAAACTACACCTTATTTAGCCTTAATAAAGCATGAACAAAGACTTAATTAATAATGATTCACGCTTAGTAACTACTTAATTACTACCTGAATTAGCACTTAACCTGTGCTGTAAATAGTAACTCAATACTTCTTAATTACTCATGAACTAACCATTTGCATGTTTACAAATGCACATTTAAGTACACATTTGAGCGTTTATTAATGATTAGTAAGCCATGAGAGAATGATTTACTAATAATGCAATGCAATGATCATTCAGGCAGCTGTTATCTGTTAGTTAAGTCTTTTTGAGAGCTTTTCTAAAGTGAAGACTAATTATGCTTTATTAAACATTTGTTAAGGTTGGTCAAATTCCAGAGAAACAATAATGCATTACTAGTAAATCATTCTCTCATGGCTTACTAATCATTAATAAATGCTCAAATTTGTACTTAAATATACATTTACAAATGCACACACAAATGGTTAGTTCATGAGTAATTAAGTAAGAAATACTTATGAGTAACTATTTACAGCACAGGCGAATTAAGTGGAAGTTCAGTGCTAATTCAGGTAGTAGTTAAGCAGTTACTAAGCGTGAATCATTATTAATTAAGTCTTTGTTCATGCTTTATTAAGGCTAAATAAGGTGTAGTTATTATAAAGTGTTACCAATTTTTTAACGACATGAACATCAGAATTATGGGAAAATGGGGGCGTTGCCATTGTGATTAACACTTTAAAACATGTCCTTAAAAGGTTGGAGATAATAGGAGGAGGAGGAGGAGGTGTTTTACATTTCTCTCTATCGGAGGAATGTTCAGAAGTTACCACAGTGACAAAGACTGCCAAAAAAAGAAAAGTTTTAAGACAATATGAGTAATGCTTCTTGGAACACGTGGATGTGATCTATTGTTTCACGGTGTTATCTTGAAGTAAATATTTGTTGTCATATTGAAAGTTAAACCGTTAAATGTCCCCGATAGTTTGTGATCTTTCAGTTCCTCTCTTGATTTTACTGTCTCCTCCAGTCACCGTTCGTTTGTGTTGAGGCATGAGCAGCATTATGGACCACATCTGAAACCGTCTCAGGACTAAATGAATGTCTTGGGGATGACTAAGAATAGACCGATAAACACAGTGTCACATAACAACAACTATCACCTGTTAGCTGTTGGATTGTAACTCATTGGCTACCGTTTTTGTATTTATCTCTTCTATTTGATTATGTTTTTAAATTTATACTTGGGTTTTTATTTGTTTGTACAGTATCAGTCAAAAGTTTGGACACCCCATCTCATTCAGTGTTTGTTTTATTTATGTTTAGTGCCTTCTGCATTTAGATATATGGAATTATGCAGCAAAAAAGAAAAGTTAAATATGTAATAACTAAATCTTTTGTATATGTTCGATCCAATTTGGTCATGTTTTACTTTGTTGACAACACCTTTGGCCTTCTCTCAATAAGCTTCATGATGACTTATCTTGTTATTTTAATTTTGTTTTTAAGTATTAGTTTATTTTGAGTTTATTTTTTTATGTACTGCCTTTCATATGTGTCATTCATTCATAGTTTTAGTGAGAATCTACAATGTAAATAATCACGGAAATAAAGAGGAAACCATCCAAACTTTTGAGGTTTTAATCGAGACTTATCTAGTCTTGACTCATCTATATAACCAAGGGAATTATCTTGTTTCCCTTCTTGAAAATCAGCTCTAACAAAACAATACTGAAACGATGTCACACAAATAAGTAGGGATGTAACGATATCCAAATCTCTCGGTACGATATTATCACGATATGCATCTCATGGTATGATATTTATTGCGATATTTTGGAGAGGCTGATAGAAATGTAGATAGGACACGTTTTTGCTTTTTAAAAATACCTTAATAAGTTATTATTTATATATTGTTTCCGTCATAATCCCAAGAATTCAAGTAAAAAACATATTTCTTCATGTTGTTTGCACTGAAATGAATCAATTTATAAGCTGTTGCTACTATAAAACAATGCATTTAAGCAAAGAAACTTGTGATTTGATATACTGTGACAGCCCACAATATTAAATATCACGATATTTCGTTTTCGATATTTGTTACATATTTGAAAATACAGAAGCCCTGAGAGGCAAGAGAGAGAGAAAAAAAAGAGGCAGGTCATTTGGGCTTTATTTTCTAAGTGTTTTTTTTTTTTTTCACTAGCTCAAAAATAAAATAAAAATAAATAAATAAATAAAATTTCTACAAAATTATTATTTTTTTTTTAATTATTATTTTTTTCTACTTTTTTTCCTCTTGTGTGTGTGTGTTTTTTTTGTTTGCTTGTTTTTTTTTCAGCGTTTTTTCAGCGTTGATGTGGCTGATGAAAAAAACACTGCTCAGAGCCTAAGTGTTTTCCCAATATCTTCCTGTAAATACCAAACTTCGATGCTGGCAAACCGGTGGAAGATTAGCTCATGGCGTTAGGATCTGGGTTAGGATGTGGGAGGCCGGGGTTTGAAACTCACTTGCTCCTGGTTATTTGTGTATTCATTCTAGCTGAGTACAGTGTTTTCATGAGTTTTACTTTTGAGTTCTCTTTTATGAGTAATATGAGAAGTAAGATCGATTTTTTTTTTCTTTCATCAGCCACATCAACAGTGAAAAACACAAAGAACAACAAAAAACACAAGAGAATTTTTTTTTTTTGAATTTTTTTGGGAGATTTTGTTTATTTATTTATTTATAACACTTAGAAAATAGAGCCCAAATGACCTGCCTCTTTTTTTGTGTCTCTCTTGCCTCTCAGGGCTTCTGTAAAAAAAATGCTTTCTTATTTCATCTTTTGCCCTTAAAGGTTAATTGTACCTCAAAGTAAAGCCAGCCAAACATTTAACTTTGAACTTTTTGCACATGATTGACACAGTATAAATATTAAAGAGGCTGCACTGTACCCATTTTTTCAACGCGGTTAAGTAAATTTGTTTTCCCTCAGTACAAATACGCAAAATTGAAAATCGATTTGTAAATTGGAAGTCATCCTGGTGCGCTGCTTGCAAAAAAAAGTTGTGATTATAAAGTCGTTGCGGTGAAGAATTACGAAGCTTGGCGTGCGTTTCGAAAGTGAAGCATGAGTTCGGAGCGGCCCACTACAAAACCGCATATTTCTGCATGCATAGTGTAGTTTCCCATTGCCTTAATGCACTCTGTTCCTCATATAGTTCAGAACACTGGTTATAGCCGTGTTGTCCTAAAACTGTAGCACGGGAATTACCCTGGTCTCTTTTAGGGCTGAGTTCTCATTCTGTGGAGACTCTACCCTCCGCTCGTATGGGCCACAGTCAGACCAGTGCTCATGTCTAAACATACAGCGTGTAATATAAACTATAGGCACGTCTGTCTGTCTGCTCAGCCTCAAGGACTCAACGCTCAGGGCTTTTTATAGCTCCAGGGACTGTTTTCTAAATAGGAAATGGTCAATGAGAGAGGCAGGAGTTGTGCGCTCAGAAGTTTGGCAGAAAATCGTCTGAAGTTTGTTTTTGTAAACCTGTTTTGAAATGTGTCCTCTGCGTTTGAACCATCCTGTAAAGGGGCCCGGTCAAGCAGAAGTATACAGCAAAGCCAAAGATTCAAGTTAATGCATCTGATATAAAAATGTATTCAACAGATACATATGTACTCTAGTTTATGAAACTGTTTACCTTTTTTTTGTACCATTTTTGGTTCTAAAGTTCCATACGTTTTAAACAGACCATGTATGAAACATGGAACAAAAATATTTCCCAAATTTCAAAGACCTGCAAATCATGTAAATAAATGGATGTATTTCATCATATCTTGTGTTATTCGATCTTTGAACTGTTGATGAAGGGACATGATTAAAAAAAAAAAAAAAAAAAAAAGGATTTAAAATGCTAAAAATTTGCTTGGAAAGACTGACATATTTTATAGAAATAGTTTCCTTTCATTTTGAAGTAATATTAAAGTATTTGGAAGAAAAAAGCTGACAAATTATATAAAATCATGCATGAGGTTTTTCAACCTAATCTTGTACCATATGGTAGAAAACTATATGAAGCAAATATTCAAACCAGTTTGTTAAGGATATGTAAGAGAACCGCTAGTTATCGCTGTTTGTATTTATTGCCCAAAAAGTGCTGCATATTTCATTCCCTCCGTTACCGACATGAGTTTTTTTATTTATTTTTTGTCAACAACTTGAAAGAATATCACAGGTTTAACTTTACCCTGTTGGAGTGTAACTCTTTCCTACATTCTGATACTTTACTTATTTCAATAGTCCCTCTAGTTTCTGAATATGAGCTATTTGAATGTAAAAAATCTGCCCCTGTTTCCCTCTGTTACCGCTTGACTGGACCCAAAGGCCCTGTACCTGATTTTTTCACATCTATTTGACCAAAATATGCCTCGTCCCTGTGCAGATATTCTAGAAGCAGCTCTTAACATCAAAATAAGTCCGCTATGTACAAATAAATGTGTCTATGGCAAAGGAGAAATTCAATTTGTTCTCAGTTCTTCTGCAAAGCCGTGGGAATAAGTTGCTTCTGTTGACGTCTGAGGTTAAAGCGTAAATGATTGCTCTTCTCTTTTAACCTTTCAGTGCCCTTTTCCAGCTTTCTTACCAGTCCAAAGGCGTCTGGCTCGTAGTTGTTCTCACCTATCTGTGTCTAATTAGAAAGAATTACATTTCCAGATAATCAGGAAGTGTTTGATGGCAATGTTAGTTGTGGTTAGTTGTGGTTTAGACTGTTCGCTGTACTTCTGTATTGTTCAGAACCGCAGAACTGATCGGTCTTTTCTCTTCCTAGAGGCATATACCCGTATTGTTAGAGATTTTCAATGAAATTTACAACATTTGTGTAAAACCCCAAGTCTTACAGTCCCAAGTAAGTATATTCATGGGTGGAGATAAGGGAAAGGTGAAAACAGAAGCGTTCAGAAGTCTTGAATGCACAAGAACACAGGATTACTCAAACCTGGAACACCATCCCAGTGATTGTACGTGAATTGCCTACACTCAGCTCCTTCTCTGCTCAACTTAAATCACGGCTATTGGACATTCAGATCTGTCCACACAACTGAACTTAAACAGCACCTTTTGCACATAAGTCGACAACTGCAATCAGATTTGTACATAGACCTGTAAATACTGAATTAATACTGTGCATGTGGAAGTAATAAGAGTTTATGTTTGAGCTGTACATTTTAATACTAATGTTATATGAGTGTGTTTTACAGTGCGTGAGTGAGGGATGCATGTGAGAGCGGGTATTGTGGGCTTTTGTCATCTTTTATGAATCCTGCGGGTGATGTGGCTGGCTTTGGTCCAACAGGGGACTAATGATGGAAATTAGCTTTGGCTTCAGTCCTGCATGTTTACATTATCGTGTCTTATAATATTCATTTTCCCTTTAAAGTGATAGTCTGGAATTTTGGACATAGAGTTTACAACCTTAAAGGGACAGAGCCGAATTCTGGACACAGGACCTTGCTTTCTAGTGAACCAGAGTGTTTGAGACGTGTGGAGAAAGTGTTTAAAAAATATTCCATCCAGTCCTTGTATTTGCAGAGGTCGCTGGTGCTAGGCTAGTGCATGTCAATGGCCATAGTTATCCTGCCACTAAAAAGAGTCTTACCCACTCCACAAAACACCCGAAGCACATCTATTATTACACCAGACTGTCCATGTAAATGTCTGTGTTGATAGAATAATGTTTAAAATAAAACTAACCTTGCATCGCATGAATCGTCACATGTTGAGGGACTATTTTCTCATATATCAGTCCGCCGCTGCCAAACTTTCTGTCAGGAAGTACAAGTCGCTGCTGCTGCTCAGATAAAAACTTCAAATGCAAGGTTGGTTTTACTTCTAAAATTATTCTATCAACTCAGATATTGTGTTGTATTATATCATATCTTAAATAGCTTGTAACTAAAATCAGTTGAGCCTACATGTCCCATCATGCACCAGGGGAATGTGGACCCGCCCACTGTGAACATGTGACCTACACCTATGACTTTAAAGCTGCACTGTGATATCCATCTAGAGCACAGGTGTCAAACATGTGGCCCGGGGGCCAGATCCGGCCCTCCAAGACCTTTAATCTGGCCCTCGGCTGATTTTCTACTAAAATATTTAAATTCTATTTTTTATTAAAATATTGTTAATTTTCTGTGGTGTTTATCACAGCAGCGTCTCCAGCGTCTCTGTACGTGGCCCCTCCCACCAGAGCAGCACAAATGAAGACTTGTCTCTTTCCAAACGCTCTTAAAGGACGATCGTTTTGACTGTTGACCGTGACACCCTCATCAGCAAAATGTCCAAAATGAGAAAAGTGGAGCCGAGTGCAGGATTTTACTTATTCCTATTTATACAAGTTAATGTTAAACAAGTTCATGTTAAAACATTGTGTTGAAATTGCATTTTTCTTAAAGTTTCAGGTTGTTCATAATATTATAATATTTTGTAAAAGAAAGAGTTCATCAATTAAAAAAGATTTCTGTAATAGATTTGTGTTTCTCTGCACAAATATTTGAACTTATTGTTATTTTTGGGGTTTATATGCCATGAGTTTTCTGATCCGGCCCCTTTGGGATCAAAATCGGTTGGATACGGCCCCCGGACCAAAATGAGTTTGACACCCCTGATCTAGAGTTTGTCCTGATGTAGGCCCAGGGTGTAGTGGGCGTGGTATGCGGGGGTGTGCCCTCCACCCTCTTCTCCCGACGTCAGGTATAAAAAAAATAACAAATTTAAAATATAGCCTACAACTTAAATATCAAACCAGAGCTACTGGCAATGGTGAAAATGAACTGCATAGACCAGGGGTGTCCAAACTTTTTTCATCAAGGGCCACATATCTAAACACAGATGAAGCAGACGGCCGATCGAGGGCTGCAGACTGGTGCTTAATACAGTGAATCATTGAAATATGTGCATGTTTAACACATTTAGATTAATAAAGACTGATGGCTCATGTTAAGATCCTTAAAACCACACACTAAATATTAAAATTTCACTTTATCACCGTAGATTTTCCAAAAGCTTGCAGTAAGAAGTTAATTTTTTAATGATGTAAAATTTGTCTGAGGGCCTCATTTGGTCGTAGTTTAGACATGCCTGGCATAGACTCATGATATCTGCAGTACTGTTCTATAGTGACCTGCAACACATCAGATATTACAGATTTTTTACTGGTCTGGCACCATTATATCCTGAAAGTTAGTTTGACGTCACGAATCACGTACCCCCACTTTAAAAATCCCCACTACACCACTGCAATGTGAAGGACGGAGGGCTTTATCTGCCATGTGGTATTAAAGGCTTTTCATTATTTTGTGCTTTTTGAGTGCCTCCGTTTTTTCAGCTTTGTATTTAAAACTCCAGGTCTGTTTGTGATGAGGAAAACAGAAAACAGTGTAATATGGGTCCTTTAAACATGTAGGCTCCAGAAAATGAATGACAGTCTATGAACAGTGCTCATGAGACACCTGGATCGAGCGTGTGCGTGTGTTCGTTTATGTGTGCGTGTTTTGTGTGTGTGTGTGTGTGTGTGTGGTGCATGTGTGTGTGTGTTTGTTTTTCCATTGGAGTGTGAAACCTGTGCACAGAGGATGACTCACCTGACCTTCATCACACTCACTGCACTCACCTGGGAAACAAACAGATCTGTGCAGTTTTACACAAGTCCAGATGTCTAACCCAGAGCTCCAGCAGGGCTCCACTGTACCACTCTGAGCTCATCTTAAAATGTTTTCATGATCTAGTTCTTTCTTTTATGAGGAAATATGACAATAAAGTAAACTGAGCCACGCCAATAAAGTTGCAGCACTTCAGGATTTTATTACCACAATGATGACAATTTTTCTAGACAATAGAATGTTTCAAGTTTGATTGAGACAGAAACACAAAATACAAAGTACAACGACAGTTTTTAAAGGCCATATATACGCAAAAGTGACTCTTATGAGCTTTAATCCAGGTTATAATGTTGTTACCTCCTCCAAAACATACTGGAGTTGTGTTTTGTTTCGAACTCACTTTTTTTTCTAACCTTTTATTATTAGTCTGTCAACATGTCCAAAGGTCAAAATGCTCTGCTCCACCTTGTGACATCATGTAGTTGTAGTTTTCATGTTAACCACTATCTTTTAGAAGTGGAAAAAATGCATGGGACACTCAGATGGAAGATGTCCCAAAGCTTTTTTAAAATTTTTAAATAACGTTTTGGCAAAAAAGCCTTCTAATTGTTTTCTTATTAAACCATACCTGGGCAGGTGTATACAGGTGTGTGTGTGTGTGTGTGTGTGGGTGTGTGTGTACACTCACATATGCACACACAAATGTATTATTTTTTTTCTCGATGTTGTTCATGTGGAGCCCAGCGTGGATGGAGGGTGGCCACCGTGAACTTGGGATTAGGGGGTTTATTTATTTTATTTTATTTCATTTTATTTTGTTTAATTTTATTGTATTTTATTATGTTTTATTTTATTTTATTTATTTTGTTTTATTATTTTATTTTATTTTGTTTTGTTTGTTTTATTTTATTATTTTATTGTGAATTATTTTATTTATTTTGTTTTGTTTGTTTTGTTTTATTTTATTATTTATTCTATTTTACTTTGTTTTGTTTTATTTTATCATTTATTCTTTTTTTTCTTTTTTTTTTAATTTGCGATCAATAAAAAAATGTATCACAAAAAAAAAAAAAAAAAAAAAAAAAAAAAAAAGAAAAAAAAAACCTGGAGTTGTATTTTGTTTCATTTACACATGTTTAACTTTTAACAAACCCTACATATTTAGGCTTAGTTCTTTTCTCAAACTGAAAACACTGTTCCACCTTGTGATGTCATGTGGTAATGTTTCGGCAACAAAAAAAAAAAGCCTTCATCAGATCATTTTTCTTGCTTTGGATCACAGCCACTTTTTACTTTCATTCAAGAGTGATTGACAATTCCAAGGCTGAAATCATCCAAATAATTTTAATGAAGGTGTGTGGAGTTTAAAACTATTTCCTGTATCAAAACATAACATTACAAGGTGGAACAAAACACAAAAAGGTGAAAGAAAACACAACTCGAGATATGTTTTTGATGAGGAAACAACATTACAACACAGATCAGAAAATAGTTATTCCGAAAACGTCCAATGATGTCCTACTTTTGTGATTTTTTCAGTATTGATAGCAGTTAGTATGCGGGTAGTATCTGTCTAAATTATATAAACGCAGCGTATAATTATACTTAGGCTTTCAATAAACAGGTGCTTCGTTCCAGTGAGGATCTTAAACCTCTATTGAATCTGTTGTAATGATTCTGGCTTCAGGGCGTAGTCTGTGGACCATCAAAGCTGTAATTATTAAGGGTGATTCCATTAGAGCGTGCCAACTATTCCCTATTAAAACTCTTATGCACTTGAGACTTGCCCGAGCAATTATCCAACTGTATCACTAACATACAAACAACTAGGTAACATTTACAAAACGGGGTCAAAAGTACAGCGAAGAAGGACGAACGGACAAGAATCTGAGCGTTATTGGTAATATAAAACCTTGAGGAATTTGTCAAGTATGAGTAAAAGTATCTGCTTGAATTTAGAAATAGTGCTACCCATTTTAACAGTTTGCAATTTAACCAAGAAAGTTCATACTTCCTTTGAAAATCCAGAAATGTTGAAAGTTCAGATCTTAAAGGGCTATTTTCAGACCGTTGTTATGTTATGTTATGTTGTTTCCTCATCAAAACCATGCCTGGGCAGGTGTACATATACTTGTGTGTGTGTGCGCGTGTGTGTGTACGTGCACACTGGCACACACACACATATTTTTGTTTTTATTTTCTTCAGTGTTGTTCATGTGGAGCCCAGGGAGAAGGAAGGTTGGCCACCATAAGTTAGGGATTAGGGACTTTATTTAATTTTGTTTTGTTGTTGTGTTGTGTTTTATTTTATTTTTTATTTTATTTTGTTCTGTTTTGTTGTTGTGTTTGTTTAATTTAATTTAATTTATTTTTATTTTTATTTTATTTGATTATTTATTCTATTCTTTTATATTATTTTATTATTTATTTGATTTATTTTTATTTTATTTATATTATTTATTCTATTCTATTCTATTTATATTATTTTATTATTTATTTGATTTATTTTTATTTTATTTTATTATTTATTCTGTTCTATTCTATTTTATATTATTTATTTATTATTATTATTTTTAAAAATGTTATATATTTTTATTATTTTTTCAATTTTGTTTTGTTTTATTTTTTATTATTTATTCTTTTTTTTGTTTTGTTTTATTTTATTATTTATTTATTATTTTTATTTTTATTTTTATTTTTTTTGCAATTAATAAAAAAAAAAATTACCACAAAAAAATTTAATAAATAAATAAATACCTGGAGTTGGACTTTGTTTCATTTAAACATGTTTAACTTTTAACAAACCCTGCATATTTAGACTTAGTTCTTTTCTCAAACTGAAAACACTTTTCCACCTTGTGATGTCATGTGGTAATACAGGAAGTGGCTCCACTGTGTTTTTAAACTCCATAGACCTTCAGTAGAATTATTTGAATAATTTCACCCCTGAAATTGCTAATTTCTTCTGATCTAAAGGTAAAAGGTAGACGTTAACTTGAAAACTCCCACTTCATGACATCACAAGTTGGAACAGAGCATTTTGAGCTTTGGAGATGTAGACAGACTAATAATAAAAGTTACTCAAACACAACTTCGGGTCTGTTTTTGAGGATTTAACAGCATTAAAACATGACTTAAAGTTCAAAAAAGTAAATTTTGCGTAATATAGAACAGTTTTTTTTAATTGTATGAAAAATCAAGCCACTATTTATCCACAGAAAGGCCAAGTTACGAGTCAAGTTTATGAAAAGAGCTCGAGAGTTTGTTTTTCAAGTCATAATGAAACAAAGACAAGACGCACAAGGTTAATGTCACACTGTGGAACATTCCAGTTCAGTAAAACAATAATACTTTTTACTGATCTTTGTCACTGTGCAACGTGATATGCAAATGTGTGTTGATTATTTTTTTCTTTCTCTGTAAACCTTTGACCACAATAACGTTTCTCGGTGATCTCGACCTGCCCTCGAGTTTCATCTGAGCTGTGAAACTTTGGCACTGGTCCTAGTTGAAAACCTATAATTACCATGACAACAGCTCTCCTCCCCCCTCGACTTCAGCTGAGTTTAAGCATGTTTTTGTTACTTCACGTTGGAAAAACACCACAGGCTCTCTCTCTTTCTCTTTCTGTCTCTCTCTCTGTCTGTCTGTCTGTCTACCACCTCCCCCCTTTTCTTTCTTCTCCGTATTTCTCTCTTTCTCTTTCCACCCCGTCTGCGTTCTCTTTCTCACCTTTCTGCTTCTCTCCGTTCTCCCTTTCGCTCTCTTTTTTCTCTCTCCCCCTGCATCCCCTCTGCCTCTATTAAATCATTTTCTTCTATTTCTCTTCCTCCTCTCTCCCTTCTCCTCTCTTTCTCTCTTCTCCCGTCTCTTCTCTCTTTCTCCTCTCTTTCTTCTCTTTCTCTGTCTCTCATACCCTCACTTTTCTCTCCCTTCCTCTCTTCTCTCTCCCTCCTTTTTTCTCTCTCTCTCTCTCTCACACACACACAGACTCTCTTTTCTCTCTCTCTTCTCTCTCCTTCTGCCTCTCTCTCTCTCTCTTGCTCTCCCTCTCTCTTCTTCTCTCTCTCTCTCTTTCTCTCTCTCTCTCTCTCTCTCTCTCTCTCTCTCTCTCTCTCTTCACACACTCTCTCTCTCTTCTCTCTCTCTCTCTGTCTCTCCTCTCTCTCTTCTCTCTCCCTCTCTCTCTCTCTCTCTTTCTCTCTCTCTCTCACACACACACATCACACACTCTCTCTCTTCTCTCTCTCTCTCTCTCTCTCTCTCTCTCTCTGTCTCTGTCTCTTCTGTCTCTTCTGTCTCTCTCTGTCTCTCCTGTCTCTCTGTCTCTTCTGTCTCTCCCTCTCTTCTGTCTCTCCTGTCTCTTCTGTCTCTCCCTCTCTTCTGTCTCTTCTGTCTCTCCCTCTCTTCTGTCTCTTCTGTCTCTCCCTCTCTCTCCTGTCTCTTCTGTCTCTTCTGTCTCTCCCTCTCTTCTGTCTCTTCTGTCTCTTCTCTTCTGTCTCTCCCTCTCTTCTGTCTCTTCTGTCTCTCTCTGTCTCTCTGTCTGTCTCTCTGTCTCTTCCTCTCTGTCTCTTCTGTCTCTCTCTCTCTCTCTCTGTCTCTCTCTCTGTCTCTCCCTCTCTTCTGTCTCTTCTGTCTCTCCTCTCTCTCTCTCTCTCTCTCTGTCTCTTCTGTCTCTCTCTCTCTCTCTCTCTCTCTGTCTCTTCTGTCTCTTCTGTCTCTCCGTCTCTTCTGTCTCTCTCTCTGTCTCTCCTGTCTCTCTGTCTCTTCTGTCTCTTCTCTTCTGTCTCTTCTCTTCTCTTCTGTCTCTTCTGTCTCTCTCTGTCTCTCCTGTCTCTTCTGTCTCTCCTCTCTCTCTTCTGTCTCTTCTGTCTCTTCTGTCTCTTCTGTCTCTCTCTCTCTCTTCTCTGTCTCTTCTGTCTCTTCTGTCTCTTCTCTCTCTCTTCTCTCTTCTGTCTCTCCTGTCTCTTCTGTCTCTTCTGTCTCTCCCTCTCTTCTGTTCTCGCTCTGTTATGTCAGGAATGACACATTTGGCTGCCTGTCAGTCATGTCTCTATAGTTTCCAGGAGCATGAAACAAAAGCAGAGAGTCTCTCTTCAGTTGAGTCTCCAGTGAACCTCAAGAGTCTCCACTTGTGTGTGCACAGACTCTGGAGCTCGTTTGAAGTGCTTAAAAGTGCATTATGTAACTTTTAGGTGGAGATCTGTTGCTCGCTTGTCTCCGTGGAGATGTTATTGCTTTGCCTTGGATGAAAACCGTGAACATGCTCGCCTCTCCGCGGTGCAAATCAAAGTTTCACGCAGCTTCATCACACTATATTCAGTTGTTTTGCTGTTTACCTGAAGTTAAGTTGCAGTTTGAGAACAATAGAGTATTTATGTGTCACTTAACAATGACTCAACAGGTCTTTTTGAAACTACAGTAGTGTTTGCTCAGTGCTAAACAACTTGTGGCTCACTTCTGTTATCAGACTCTGCTCCTATATGATGCAAAATCGACTATTGTGAGCTTTAAATCATGTTAGAATGTTGTTATCGCATCACAGAGGTGGGGACTTGGACTCGAGTCAGACTTGAGTCACTATTTTTAGGACTTGAGACTTGACTTGGGCTAAGACTTGGGCCTTGACTCAGACTTGGGCCCAGTGACTTGAGAAGCACTTTTAAATCTGAATTCTTTCTATTCTGACTGTAATGATTCACACTAAGATCTTGTCAAGACATTTAAAAAGGAAATATTTACATTTCTACAACTCTTTTATGCTCTATAAATACTCATATATAAATATACTATGACTTTTAAAGTACAGTTTATCTTAAAATTCATATAAAGTGCAAAAATCTAAGCTATATTTGGTACTTTTTTGGTTTAAAGATTTGAAATGACTTGAAGCTCAAAGCAGACGACTTGGACTTGACTTGGACTTACGGGCCAGTGACTCGAGACTCGACTTGGACCTGCCTGTCTTTGACTTGGGACTTGACTCAGACTTGAGGTCAAACTCTGCCGCATCAAACACAAACCTGGAGTTGTGTTCGAACATTTCTGAGGACCTGTTTACACGAAAACGCTCGCAGATAAAAACGACAAAATATTTTATTGGAAGTGCCTTTCGTTTAGACGGTGATGACATTTTGGGGCTTAAAAATGCAAAAATCTGAAACCACCCTCCAGAGTAGAAAAGTTGAACACGCTTCGCCGAAGTGCTTCCGTCTACACTGCCCAAGACGCAAAACTCTGGTCAGATCTGCTCAGGTCGCGTACGCTTTTACGTCACAGACATACAGTACACAGAAACCTGGCATGCATACCCAATCAAATCCCACAAAATGCTCGTCTAAATGCGGAATAAAAAGTGAAGACGCAATACCACTTTCGCGCCTCCTGTTCAGACCGTCATTGTATAAACGTAGCCTGAGTATCAACTTATTAATAAGTCTGAGTACATCTCCAAAGCTCAAATTGTGAACAGGTACCTTTTACCTTTTGTTAGGTTTATCTAAACATTAAAAACAAGAAGAAAGACAAGAGATTAATTCAGTTTTACTCATGAGGAGAACGGGCAGAGAGTGAGCATCAAAACCAACAGTCTCCACACGTTCTGATGACTCAAGGCCGTTCTCCTCTTTTTATTTCATTAGGAGGCCCTAGTTACAGAATGATAATTCTCAAGGGGAAGGGGAAACCAGCAAAGACATAATAAGAAACTGGTGCAGCTATGCATAGTACAAACAGGAGGTGCCTTAGGTCAGACACCATCATAACTCTTGCATGTGTGACAGTGGGAGTTGGCTTCATGTGAGGAATCATCTCGAGGTTCACTAGAGCGATAGGACACTGCACACAGTTGTCAAACACAGAGAGGTTATTCAACAAGTGACAAGTGATTGGTACATTATAAATCAAAGAATTGTAGTACATAAATGGTTAACTCATAGGCCTAGAATATCACACAAGTATTTAGCAAATATGGGATAATAAAATTATTCTGACACCTTTAGTTCAGTAGAGATTTTAAATTCCATTACCAAATTTATCCAAATGATTCTCGTGAAGGTGTGTATGGGGTAATGGACCAGAAAAAAGCGTAATATGTGCCCTTTTACGACTAATATAGCACATTTCATCCATGACAAAATCCAAAGCCCTTAGTTAGACGAGTGCAAGACCCAACAGGGAGCAGACAGAGCCGTTTCAGAGTCAGTGTTTAGATTGTACCACCTGGGTGTGAGTTTAGTACATGTGTTGGCTTGTAGATTTGTGTTTTTAGGCTAATCATACACAATAGGAGCCAGTGAGGAGGTCAAAGAACAAGCAAGTCGGTGCAGCAGTGTGAGGGAGAGGAGGGGCGCCATGAAGAGACACTTAAACTCAGATCAGCTTCCTGGCTCGTCTCTGATTGGTCAAAGGGGCACAATAGCAGAACAAGACGAGAATTCAAACTCAAAGTATTTTTATAGGTCGCAAATTTAATGTGGAAAGGGTTGTACGTAACATTTTTGGAGGTTACCTGCTTGCCTCCACGGGGATAGTTAAGTTTAAAGGTCCCATAATGCACAAAAAGGACTCTTGAATCCATGTTATAATGTTGTTACCTCATCAAAAACAAACCTGAAGTTGTGTTTTTCATTCACACATGCTTGAGTAACCCTTTATTATTAAAATCTCTACATCTCCAAATCTCAAAATGCTCTGACTTGGGTGACTTGGGTATTTTTAGGACTTGAGACTTGACTTGATAAAATGGACTAAGACTTGGGACTCAATTTGGACTTGAAGATCAGTAACTTGGGCCTTGATTCTGACTTGGGCCCAGTGACTTGAGAAGCAGTTTTAAATCTGAATTCTTTCTATTCTGATCATAATGATTCACTTCAAGATCTTGTCAAGACATTTAAAAAGGAAAAAATAACATTTCTTTTTAAGTACAATTTAGTTTAAAAGTCATATCAATTGCAAAAATCTAAGCTATCTTTGGTACTTTTTTGGTTTAAAGACTTGAAATGACTTGAAACTCAAAGCAGATGACCCGGGACTCGACTTGGACTTGCCTGTATTTGATCGGGGACTTGAGACTTACTTGAGACTTGCAAAACGACAACTTGGTCCCACCCTTGCCACTTAGTGAGGTCGTTCAGTGGTAGTTTTTAAGTTAACAGCTACAATTTCACCTTTAGTTCAGTCAAAATTGGCAATTCGAAGGCTGAACTCATCCGAACGATTCTAATGAAGGTTTACGGAGTTTAAAAACACTCAGCGCTTCACAAGGTTTAATCGAGTGTTTTCCGTCTGCGAGAAGAACCTCGACCTAAATATGCAGGATTTGTGTGTTAAACATGTGCGAATGAAACAAAACACAACTCCAAAAAAGCATTACGACATACATTAGATCAAAAAATGGCGTAATCTGGGTCGTTTAATGCTGTAGTGTGGAGCGTTTAAAACAATAAGCTGGACCCTAAATCAGAAAATATACATGCAGTTTTCATTAGCGGTGGCGCCTGGTCTGTGCACAAACTCCTCACAGAGCCAGCACTCCGTCTGAACCTCTTTGTTTTTGGTCAGTGTTGCGACTGAGTGAAGACAATGGCGGTTTGTGAGTGTGAGGAGGGAGCAGTCTGTTTGATATGACAGGTGAACCAGGGCAGATCACTTTAACGCAATCATTAACTAACTACACACAGATACAATGTTAGTCTCCATTGTGTGTCCTTATGCAAGAGGCCGGTGCCGGGACCTTATCGGGCTTTTGTACACGTGGTCTAGAAACTCACTTTGCACTGTAAGTATTTTATTCACGGACACGGTGTTTACAATCCTTTTATTCCGTTGAATGTCGGTAGTCGATAAATCCGAGTCAGTTCTCCGGATGTCCGTTGTAAATACGTTCCATTGCGACAGTTGATTACGCCCGAGAAAGTTTAATGTAACGTCTCCTACAAATAGTGAGCTGTTGGCGACGCAGTTACGGCAGTTTGATTATTACATGCTCAGAAAAATACTTGTGTCTACTGTCAAATGAGGTGAAAAAAGTCTAAAGCTACGTTCAGACTGCAGCCTGAAGTAAAACGAATCAGATTTTTTCGCCCCTTTGTGACCTGTATCTGATCTTTTAATGACAGTCTGAACGACACAGATCCGATTTTTTCAAATGTGACCCAGACCACTTGGATATGTGCTCCTGAAACTGATACATATCTGATCTTTTGACATGCGACTTCAGTCTGAACAGCCAGGTCACATTCATCTCACCTCAACTAGTCAGTTTCCTTCCTAGAGGGAAAGCGAGGTTAGAGAGTTAAAGGTTGTATGGAGGATTTTTTTTTGTTTCAAATTGTCAATGATAGCATTATAGAGGTGCAGTAGCCTTGTAATTATGATGACCAAAAAAAAGAGAATAAAAATTCATCAACTCTGGACGTGGTGGGGCTAAACATTTGCCAATAGATAACGACACTGCCTCGTTATCTGTGAGCTGACAGGCTGTCAATCAAACTCCCTACGTTTCTAGCGTAACTGACTTGCCTGCGCGCCGCCATTACGTGGTTTGCGTACGACTGTCACGCAGTCCACAGACGCAAGACGCACAGACGCTGTTTACTCCACCAACGCAACAGTTCTTAGCGGCTTTTTTTGGACCTATATCTTCCTCGCAGTTCGCACAAAGTTTGTTGCAATGGCGACAAGAATCCAGGAGCAGTTCGCCGCAAAAGAAAGTCCGTTTTTGAGGTCGCTGAAAGAAGAAGACAAGGGGAAAAGCAGCGAAGCCAAACTAAGGTGATTCTTGAAGATTCATTCCAGCGATGGCGCGACTGAAGCAGACGCAGGGTCTAAAGACTGAAGCACTGGTCCACAAATTACTCCTGGACAGGAAACTTCTGCTTATTATGAAAACGTACTTTATTTCCAAGAGTTAGACAAACGTTTTTCAGGACACGAAAGCGATATCCTATGTCTGAAAACGTAATTTTCAAGGCAAAGAAAGAGTCCGCTTGCTGCTGTGTGTTGTAGCTAGTTCATTCGCACGGAATCTCCGCGCAACCTTCTCTGCTCCCCTTTCCTGCTCCTGTCCCCGCTGCCCGATCCGCTCTTCTCCCTGCTCCTCACTTCTCCGGGCACAGAATCTCCGCGCACCGCTCCCCTCTCCCCCTCTCTCTCTCCTCTCTCCTCTCCTCTCTCCCTGCTCCGCTCTTCTCCCTGCTCCTCACTTCTCGTCCGCGAATGAAATGTCCGCGCACCCCCTCCCCCCGCTCCTCACTTCTCCACCTTGCCTAACCAACACTGTAGTTAGTTGTTTACAAGTCATGTGCAGCGCACCGGCTGTAAACAAACCTGTTTCTGGCGTAACGGAGGAGGAGGGAGGAGGCGTTTCTACGTAGGAGCTGTAGGGGAGGGGGGGTGGTTTCACGCATGCGCAACATTTGAAAAAGGACAAACAGTCGCTGGATTTCTCGTTCCTTGGAAAATCCTCTATACAACCTTTAATAAATATTTGGAGGGATCGCTGTATTCAGGCCAAATTGGAGGGGTCTTATTGAAACGGTTATTGGGCGGTTTTTGAAATGATTGCCAAAGAAATGTCCGAGCATGGCTACGGACGGTTCTGGCTCCAATGTCAACAAAACATAAAGAGCATGTGAGCCAAATACAAGGAGGCTAAAAACTGAAGCGGCCGTGGACGTGTAACCTGTCCATTTTACGAAGAACTGGACCATATTTTGGAAGACAAGCCCAGCGTTTAGGCGACTTATATAAACACTGAACATGCTCAATGTGTGTGACATCGTTGTGTCCTCCAGTGCACATGTGGGACACTTTTGGGACGTTTAAAGTTCACACCGGAGATCACATACAAGTCTCATTTAACGGGAAATTTCTTCTTTCCACTCCTTTTTGGGCAAACCCATTTTTTGTTGTTGTTGTTGTGATTTATTTTCATTTCTATTATGATTTCACTTATGTTATATATTCCATTGTATAAGAAGGTAAATCTATACTTGCCCAAAATAAATACGTAAAAAAAAAAAAAAAAAAATAGAAGGAAATGTGAACGACCTCACAAAAAACATCAGATTTCACAAAAAAAATCAGAATTGAGCATTAAGCCCTGCAGTATAAACGTAGTCTAAATGTAAGTTTTTAGAAGATACTTTCTCTACACAAACACAACTTTACATAGGGGGAACTTTTGGAGACACAATAATAACACAATAAAAACAAAAATAGAAAATGAAATCAACATGTTTATCATTGGTTTATCGGTCCTTCCCAAACTACAGGAGAGAAAATAATGTGAAGAGTTCTCCCAGCATTCTCACAAGAGCTCAGTATTAACTTAAATACGATTTAAATATAATTATGGAAGTAAATAAATAAAAAATATTAACAAATGGACACATCATTACAACGTGAGATTACAAAAGATGCTGACTTCCCAGTTCTGGATTTCCATGGGCAAGGCAAAAGTAATGTGAAGAAGAAATAAAAACACAGAAGAAATGACCAGGAGAACAAAACTGTACTAAACAAAAGGACCAATTTGTGTAATTATACAGTCATTATATAGTTATTATATGAACCGGTTATACTAGCACTGTACAAGGAGTGTAATATTAAGAAGTACTGGAGTATTATTATTATTAGAGTGTACGTCACCTTAGTGTCTGAAACTAAATTTGGACTGTGTTTAAAGATTTGTAAAGCAAAATTGTGTCGTCTGGAGCTGAGTAAAGTCACATTATATAGACCAGGGTGAAAAGTACAGTGCTCTAAATTGAAACGTAACGTGAAAAATGGTTAAAGTTAATTGAGAGTTGAGTGAAGTCATCTTTACCGAAACCAAAAATTTGAAATAAAGACTGTGTCATTGCATCAGGGGTTAATTTATTAAGCAAATCGGGTTTAAAGATCCCATATTACGCTATTTTCTTATCTGTTATATAATGTTTCCTCGTCGCAAACATACCTGGGGGGTGTGTTTTGTTTCATTCACACAAGTTTAACACAAAAACTGCATATTTAGTCTGAGTTCAGAACAGAAAATACTCTGTGGAAGTGCTTCTGTGTGTTTTTAAACTCCATACACCTTCACTAAAATTTGGGTGTGAAATCATGATCAAACTTCTAGACACGACTGAACAACTGAGTCACTGCAAACACGCCAACAATCCAGCGGTCCCAGACAGCACCTCCCTACACGCCACAACTGAACAAAGCCCAGAGTCACCGTGAACGCCACAAACAAACTCCCACTGACCCATCCAACTGTCGTGTTTCGTTTAAAGTCTGGTGTGGTTTATTTGTGAAAAAAGTTTGAAAATACACCATTTAAAGGTTGTATGGAGGATTTTTTTTTTGTTTTGTTTCAAGTTCAGTGAAAGTTTAAAATACCATTACAGAGACGCAGCAGCCTTGTAATTATGACGACCAAAAAAAGAAAAGAATGAAAATCTATCAACTGTGGATGTAGTGAGGCCAGAGAAACATCAGCCAATAGAAAACGAGGCTCCCTCATTTTCTATTGGCTGTTAGGTTGTCCATCAAACTCCTTCTGTTTTTAGTGTAATTGACTTGCCGGTGCACAGGTTTAATGCAGCGGTTCTTAGAGGATTTTTTAAACTGTAGCTTCCTCGCAGTTCGCACAAAGTTTGTCGCGATGGCGGACGAGAATCCACGAGCAGTTCGCCGCAAAAGAAAGTCCGTTTTTGAGGTCGCTGAAAGAAGAAGAGAAGTGGAAAAGGAGCGAAGACAAACGGAGGTGATTCTTGGAGATCTCTTTCAGCGATTGCGCGAATGAAGCAGACGAAGGGTCTAAAAACTGACACGTTGGTCACAAAATTATTTCTAGACAAGTCACTTCAACGGTAATTCTGAACGTGCACTGGCTGTAAACAAACGTGATTTCTAGAGTAAAGATGCGGGAGGAGATGTTTCTACTGAGGCTGTGGAGGAGGAAGGTGGTGTCACACATGCACACCATTTGAAAAAGGACTGTCGCTGTATTTCTTTTCCCTTAAAAAATCCTCTATACAACCTTTAATGACAGTGCGTCTTATAATCCAGAGCGCCTAATAGTGCGAAAAATACGGTAATTCAAGTCATCTTAACTTGGCTAGATTTTGTTTTTTGCAGTTAATGTGGTAGAACCTCTACCAGAAAAGTTACACAATTCACCTTTAACATACTGTAGTGAAAATTCTACTCCTTAAATTAAAAAAAAAATAAAAAAATGTCATTGGACCATTATTTTTCCTTTCAAATTACTCAAATATCTGTTCACGTTCTGTTTGTTATCTTAGATTTTTTTTTGTCATTTAGTAATACAGGAAGTGCTCCACTGTGTTTTTAAACTCCATACACCTTCACTAAAATTTGGATGATTTCAGCCCCGGAATTGCCAGTTTCTACTGAACAAAAAGCAGCTTGTTAACTACCACTACATGACATCACAAGGTGCAAATGAGCATTCTGAGTTTTGGACATGAAGACGAACTATTCATAAAGCGTTATTCAAATGTGTGAATGAAACAAAACACAACTTCAGCTTTGTTTTTGATGATGTAACAAGGTTTAATCAATACCAGGTAGATAAATTTAATTCCAAGCAGGTTATAAAAAAATCAACAATGACAACTGAAAATTCACATAGTGTTTCTACAAATTAGATAAACCAAAACCAACATAAAAAACATATTTGAGTAACATAATTTATTCATTATTTTCCAAACCAGTTAAAGTTGCAGTGTTAGCAATAAATCACAATAGAATTTTTATTTATGTGTTTATTGAGTAGAGTCATTAATCATTTTGTTAGTTAAATAAAATGGTGAAATGATTTTTATGAATGACCCCATAGACTTGTGCACTGAGCTGTTTGTCTTGAAGTGTTAGCCTGGGATTAGCGCACAATAGACAGGGATGTACCGTACTGCAGGCTCGGATTAACTCCTGTGTGAGACGTGGAATGGAACAAAATGGTAGAAAAGCGAAAATAGTGTAGAGGTAAACCTATTATTATATACAGAGTGTGCACGCATTTGTAAAGCAGGTTATTTTTGCATATTGTTGTTTGTTTATTTGAATGAGATAAGACTTGGCGTCATAAATACTAGTACATGACTATCAGATCTGGTATTGATTGCATCCATAGTCCAAAAAACGATGGGTGGAACAGATCAGAGAGCTGATAGGAAAATGACACCTTCATCGCTGGTAAATAACGTTAGCTCCAGATATCACATTTATATTTCTTTTATACTGAAAATAATAATACTTGCTTTTTTTATATCTATAATTTTTTGACATGACAAATTTGATATTTGACAAACTTACAATGGCCACTGCCTAAGACGATAGTTGATTGAAGAACTAAGATATTTAAATATTACACAAAATGGACTACCGTAATTTTTAGAATATAAGGCACACGTAAAATGCTTTAATTTTCTCAAAACTCAACAGTGCACCTTATAGTCTGGTGCGCCTTATGTATTAATTCTGGTTGTGTTTACTGACCTCGAACCGATTTTATGTGGTACACGGCGCTCAAAAATCCATCAAAATGTTTTAGTACGACTTTGGTAAGCTACGAAGCCGCACCGCCTGATGGACTGTCGGAGCATTACGGCTACTGTAGTCAGGAGCCTTGCGGAGTAAGTCATGTACTTTAGTTTGACAGAAGTTGACCACATCAGCAGCACAAAACTCAAGATGTTTTTTCAGTGCTTATAGTTTATGCAAATGAGCCATGTGGTTTTACGTTTCGTTTCTGTAAAATGTAAACAAATGTGTGCAAAGCTGAGTTAAAAACATTATTTCCTCCTTGTAGGAAATAAAAATCCAAACTTAAATGATCCACCCACATTCACATTCATAATAAACATTCACCAATTCAGGGAGGCAACGCCGGGCGAATTACTCCACGATCTGCCAATGGACTGTGGATGATTTGTTTCGCTTAATGCGCCTTATAATCCGTGTCTCCTCATGTATGAAAATAGATGAGAAAATTCAACATTATTGATATTGCGCCTTATAGTCAGAAAAATTGGATAATAATAATACTAATACTACTACTGCTACTAGTACTACTACTACTAATAATAATAGTAATACATAACACTTGTATAGCGCTTTTCAAGATACTCAAAGACTCTTCACGTGAAGAGACAAAGTTAATGAAAAGATGGGTTTTCAAGGCTTTTTTAAACATGTAGAGTGTGGATGAGTCTGTGGATTCTTGTGAGCTTTAGGTGTATTTATTGCTGAAAATGTGAATAAAATCATGCATTCTTTATGTGAGCAGGCTCGCCACTCCATAGACTGGATTTGTAACTTGACCTAGTGTGTCAGCAGTTTGTCTCCAAGGAGATAGATATGTTTAATTTCAGACTATATGGAACATTTTAGGCTAATAACATCTCCATAAAAACAAGCACACTGGAAAAAACAATATCTGTGTAAGTTAAAATGACTTAAATTAAGAACATTTTACTTATTTGAGTAAATTCAACTTGACAAGTGAAATTATATACCAATAGAATAAGTGTGTTTTGTTTGTTTCTTATTTTAAGTGCAAAAAGTAGTTGTTTTTCAAATTTTAAGTGCAGCAAGATGTATTTTCATATTTTAAGTACAGAAAGTCTTATTCCACTGGCAGATTATTTTACTTGTCAAGTGAAATTTACTCAAATCATGATCAAACTTTCTTAATTCAAGTCATCTTAACCCTTGCTAGATTTTATTTTTTGCAATGCATGTGGCAGAATCTCTACTAGAAAAGTTACACAATTCACCTTTAACATACTGTGGGGAAGATTCTACCCCTTAAATAAAAAAAATATGTCACTGGGCCATTGTTTTTCCTTACAAATTACTCAAATATCTGTTCCCGTTCTGTTTGTTATCTTAGATTTTGGCCTTATCTGATTTAACGATTCACTCACTGGGTGTAGGCGGCTCTTATAGACAGCGCTTATAGACAGTGCAGTCAGGTGAGTGTGGGCGGGGCTTACTCAGCACGTACCTGTCAATCACCCAGGTGTACTGTACATCCCCGTTCTTTTGTTTGCTAATCTCCGGAGACACTCAGTTCTGAACACGCAAACCCGTTTTCATTCATAAAAACACGTCAGCATTTTTCAAAAAACTAAGTCCTCGTAGAGATATAAAAGATTCATCAAATTTGCTGTGGGGTATTTTTTGTCATAAATAAAATGAAATGGAGCTCTTCGTGGTCTGACAGTTTGAGGCCGAGGTTTAGAGTGGTAAAGCTCTCCCCATAAAGGCCTGCGTGATGACAGAAGCCTATTATACACACAGAGACTTAATCCTGGGAGTCACTGGGGACATGCTGCTGTACAGAGGAAAACTACTGCAGTAAAAATACTTTTCACTTTGAGATGTAGTGATTTGGAAATGTTTGACTTTTTCAACAAGCTCAATATTTTTTCTACAAGCTCAAATAAACTGAAGTGAACATTGTAACCGGTTAAATGTTTGGCACTTTTTGAGACACATTGAACTTGCAGAACTTTAGACTTTAATCTGAGTTTTGTTTTAACACAATCTGACCAGACACTTTTGATTTGTGAAACCCGATTTTACAATATTTGCACATATGACTACGTTTACACTAAAACGAATCACCGTATTACGGAAGCCGAGAGGGGTCACATCAAACTCAAACGCCGCGACAAATACAAACCCAACAACTCAACAAAAAGCCACAACACACCAAAAAAAAAAGCCACAATGGAAATGGAAATAAACACTGCAACAAATACAAACGCCACAACACAAATGCAAATGTCGTAACACATTAAAAAGCCACAACACATCAAAAAGCCATAACGGAAGTGACTGCGGGACTGTATTTTCCGACGGACCGATCAAGCGGCAAGTGAAGAAGAAGAACTACAACGTGAAAAGTAAAGGAACGGAGAAGTTGGAAACATAAGTAAAAGTAATTTATTGTTTTATCATTATTCGTTTCACATTATAGTTCTTCTTCTTCACTTGCCGCTTGGTCGGTCCGTCGGAAAATAGAGTCCCGCGGTCACGGAGTTGAATGTGTTGCGGCTTTTGCGTTTGTGTTGTGGCGTTTGTATTTGTTGCGGCGTCTGCATTAAAATAGAGTCCCGCGGTCACTTCCGTTGTGGCTTTTTTTGTTGTGTTGTGGCTTTTTGTTGTGTTGTCGCGTTTGTATTTGTTGCGGCGTTTGCATTTGTTGTGACCCCTCTCGGCTTCCGTACCGTATCACCATATCGGAAACGATTTGTGTCCAGACACGTCGTTTCTGTGTCCGCAAGTCTTCCCTATCCACACAGCTTTCTGCACATTTCTTTGACAGAGGGGTGTTCTGCTGATGGTGAGTCTGTTCTGCGCTTCTATCACATTGGAGATGGTTCATGTTAAACTTTTCAGAGATTATACGTCTGCAGGTTATACGCACAGACCGTATTTATGAATGGACATATATTCTAGCCTCTTAGCGTTTTGGCGGTGAATTACTTTGCGGCGCATAGACCTACATCAGTGTATCAGCGTTTTCAGGTGTCCACACAGTGCCGGATCAGATCAGTACTCAAATGAATTTGTGGGAGCTGGCAGCACCAGATTGTTCCATCTCTGGAGCAGTTTTCCATCGGATTAGTGTGGACGAACACTGCATCCACAATGAAAACGACTCGAATACGTACTAGTGTGGACGGGGCCTTATATTTTGGCTTCCTGTTCTAATACAAATCTAAATCCACTTTATATATTTCTATAGCGCATTTTTACAAACAAAGCGGTTTCCAAAGTCCTACACAGAGATCATAAAATGAACACAACACAAAGGTAAATTGCTAAACTATGATCAAATATGAGCAGTTCTTAAACAATAAAACCAGTAAAATCAAATAAAAGCAAAACCATAAAAATCTGAAAATAGCTGTGAATAAATAAAAGAAATAAAAAAAAAAAGACAGAAAAGAAGAGTACATTGCATTTACTCTCATAATTTTTTGTCTTATGAAAAAAAAATCCAAGTTTTAATTAATTTTATTTTAATCAAGTCTTCGTTTTGAGAGTGGACACTATCACAAAACATTTCTCAATTTCTCTCTGCTCCATATCACAAGCTTTTACTGATATAGGATTGGCTTTAGACCTCTCAATAAAAACACAAGCTTATCACTGTCTATTTGATTAAAACAAACAATACTTTGATTTTAGTACAACCTTTGTCCGCTGCCCACGCTTTGTCAAATACATTCATCATTTACACCTTATCCATAATTTCTTATCTGTTACTGTAAATCCCCGAGAACAGCCCTTATATCTAAATCCACACCTATAACAATGTGTAACAGTCTAGGCCGATCCTCCTCCTGCCTGTCTGTGTATAAAAGTCCTCATAAACTGTAGATATAAATGGACATAAATAGTAAATGAGTATGGGGGCACTTCTGGCTCCATTGATTCTGGGTCCAAATGACTTCACGTTGAAGTATTGTCACCCCTCTCTGCAGTGAACCTTCATTTTGGTCTTAAAATGTTCATATTAATCCACTCAACATGATCCTGGTGGTTTTATTTTGCAGTTTTATGTGTAAAATAAATTCTTGTTCCTAATAAGGACCTAGCTCCAAACTCGCACCATAACTGCTAAATCTGTGTCATTTGTTCATTTGTTTTTCAAAATAAAACCCAAAATAAGAAAATGATAAAACTACTATTTTCTTCATGATTTATCTCCAAAACCAAAATGAAAACATGGATAACAAGTTTTTTTTTTTTTTTTTTTTTTCAGTTTTTGATTTTGTGTTGAAATGAATAATGAAAAAAAAAAAAAAAAAAAAAAAAGGATAACAGCCCTTTCCTGTTTCCATGACTTAAACTGCTGTGCTGGACTTTTGCGATGCACGTGGACTAAACCAGGACTAAACCAGGACTGAGTGTTGGGATGCGCCCATAGGTGCGCCCGCAGAGACCATCAGGTGATCGGGACTAAGACCGGGACCAGACCGGGACCAGACTGGGACTGAGAACAGGACTGAAACTGGGACCAGACTAGGATTTAGACCGGGACCAGATTAGGACCAGGACTCAGACCAGGACCAGGACTAGAACTGAGACTGGGACCGGACTAGGACTGAGACCGGGAGAGTCATGATTTCGTCCTGGTTTACACCTGGTTTAGTGCTGTTTTAGTCTGGTTCAGTCCTGGTTTAGTCCTGCTTCAGTCCGTACGTGGCGCAAAAGTCCGGCATCGCAGTTTAAGTCACGGAAACAGGAAACGGCCGTTATTCATTTTTTCCATTATTTATTTAAACACAAAATCGAAAACTGAAAAAACCCCAAAACAAAAAAAACAAAACAAAAAAAAAACAAAACAAAACAAACCAAACCAAACCAAATCATTATTTCTTTTTTCATTTGGTTTTGGAGACAAATAATGAAGAAAACTCTTGTTTTTTTCATTTTCTTATTTTAGGTTTTATTTTGAAAAAGGAATTAACAAATAATACAAGGATTCTGCTCGCCTTGTGAGCTTCATTTGACTCCCTTAGGCCTCTCCTAGAGTCTGTAGTTGTCCTGACCTCAGTTATTTTGTTTATTATTTGTTTTATATCTTTGTGTAACAGGACTACATTCATATTCTACTCCATACAGATGTACAACAACTCAGCTTTACGTAACGGATAACCATATGTCCTGTCAATCATTATTCTTCATGTTTGCATTCTTCCTATGACTTCTTGTTTATAGCTGAGACGTTATTACTTATTTTTCTATTTTATTTTGACTTGTACATTTACATTTATATAATTTTCCTCATTTGGCACCTGTCTATTGCTCTATTTTGCTACTTATTTAGAATTTATTATTATTATGTGTATTTTTTACTTTTTGTTTGCTGTTTATTCTATTATATTGTCATGTGTGAGCTACTGTGTCCAAATAATTTCCCTTGTGTATCAATAAAGTTTATCTTAATCTAAGTCTAAGTTATAAATACTTTGATTTTGGTGTAATAGTTGTGTACAGTCCACCCCGTTCTTTCCAATTACTGTAAAACTCGAGGTCCAAAATACGCCGTGCCAAATCCGCAGGCTCTAATCGATTTTGACAAAGCAGGTCTTGTCTCTTTCTCTTCCTGTCTGTCAGTCTATCTGTCTTTGTGTCTGTCTATCTCTGCGCAGTGTTTGGCCTTGCCTGAGTTCAGAGCTTACATAAGTGAAATCTGTGAGAAGCAGAGAGCTGTTTAAACACTCTTCAAACATGACAGATCGTTAAGAGAGACTGACCCAAATACAGCACATGTCCCTGCAGGTCCCCCACGCCTCCTGACAGGTTTGGACCGTTTCACCACGGCGGAACAAGTCGACTCTATTATCCTACGGGGCGGGTTAAATCCAGTAAGTTTTTCTTTTATATCGGAATTACATCATAGTTATTCATTGACTTCTCATGAGGCGGATTTACTGAGTGTGCAGAAACATGTTCCCATGCTTGTCGGTTAAAGTGCACACGCCGGGTTTTGAATACACATGCGCCAAAAAATACAGTTAAAAAGCACATACTACGCTATTTTTTTAAATCTATTTCTCGTCACAAACAGACCTGGAGTTGTGTTTTTTGTTTCATTTACACATGTTTAACTCACAAACCCTGCATATTTAAGCCGATTGTGTTTTTAAACTACATTTTCACTAGAATAATTTGGATAATTTGAGCCCTAAAATTAACAATCTCTACTTGAAAACTACCACTTCATGACATCACAAGGTGGATCAGAGCATTTGGAGCATTTGGAGATGTAGACAGACTAATAAAAAACTAAAAAACTAACAAATGAATTACCAATTATCTAAATAAAACACAACTTATGGTATGTTTATGATGAGTTAACAACATTCTCACATGACTTAAAGCTCATGAGTGTCAATTCAGTGTAATATAAGACCTTTAATCTGTCAAATGCGCTATAAATTTACAATTTTGGACATAGGACCTCATTTCCTAGTGAGCCAGATGTGCGGAGACACTTTTTTAAATATTCCATCCAGTCCTTGTATTTTATTTATTTTTTTATGCATTTATTTTGGGCAAGTAAAGATTTACATTTATATACAATGGACCATACGACATAAGTGAAATCATAATAGAAATGAAAATAACAACAACTACTAATAACTATTATTATTACTATTTTGCCCAAAAAGGAGTGGGAAGAAGAAAACTTATTTAATCCCACCCCTACTCTTCATAATCTAACACAATGATCTTATTTTGCGTTTTTTCAGACATTTTGAATTAAACTATATGAACTATTTACAAGTGCAGACAAGAGTCACTGTTATATCTTGGTAGTATAACATAAGTGCACCAACAATGGTACAGTTATAAGTATTTGCAGAGGTCACTGGTGCTACAGTAGACTAGTGCATGTCAATGGTCATAGTTATCCTGCCATTAAAAACAGTCTTACCCACTCCACAAAACACCCGAAGCAAATCTATTATTACACCAGACTGTCGATGTGAATGTCTGTGTTGATAGAATAATGTTTGAAATAAAACTAACCTTGCGTCTAAGCAGTGGTGAACCGTGGACCTGGACCCTGGGCCTTCACTACAGAACCAATTGCTGACTATCGTGACTTTATTTATTTAAAAAAACTAAATGAAGCGAATCACACATTCACTTACTTCATATTTGTTTCATAATCATTAGCTACTCTGTCACTGATTTACCCAGATACCATTAGAAAAAAAACAAAAAACAACTGTGATTGGTCCATTTCCATTCCATTATATTGACCCTTTGTTTCCCAAGAAATATTAGTCCAAGTTTATGACAATGATCTAGAATTTATTACTAGTGTAGTGTTTATTACTGACTGAATAAGAAAGGCAAAGGCAAATAAGGCAAATAAGTGATAATAAAGTAACCTTAGACAAACTAAATAGTGCCATCGACTCCATCAACTCCAATTGACTTTACGTTGAAAAATTGTCGCCCCTCACTCTTTAACCGCTGCAATGAGCCTCGTCACTTTGGTCTTAAAATGTTCATAATCCACTCTACATGATCCTGGTGTTTTTAAAATTCTTACTCCTAACGTGGACCTAGCTCCAAATTCGCCTCTGTAACTGCAGGCCTCGGTGAGCTTCATTTGACTGGGTGATGTCACACTCCCTTAGTCGACTCCTTTATACAGTCTGATGACGTACAATGATCTAGAAATGATTACTATTGTGGTTATATTAGTAGTATAAAAATTCTTTCAATATTTTTTTCTTGGGCCTTCGCTGAATAACATGACGGCCCTGAGCCAAGTTTTCTATCAGGAAGTACAACTCGCTGCTGCTCAGTCATAAATCCTTCAAATGCAAGGTTGGGTTTACTTCTAAAATTATTCTATCAACACAGACATTCACATGGACAGTCTGGTGTAATAATAGATTTGCTTCGGGTGTTTTGTGGAGTGGGTAAGACTGTTTTTAGTGGCAGGATAACTATGGCCATTGACATGCACTAGCCTAGCACCAGCGACCTCTGCAAATACAAGGACTGGATGGAATATGTTTAAAAAAGTGTCTCCACACGTCTCCAACACTCTGGCTCACTAGGAAATGAGGTCCTATGTCCAAAATTCCAGACTGTTTTCATCACTTTTGACCCATAAGTGACTTTTCATTATTCAAACTCAAACGGCTTGTGTAATTATTATGACTTTATCCTTTATTAATATTTTCTGGTCAATATTACAACTACTATTGTATTTTTATTTTTATTTATTTTTTTTTTATTTATTTATTTATTTTTATTTATTTTGTATTTATTTATTTTTTGACTTTATACTTTATTACTATTTTCTGGTCAATATTACTACTACTATTGTATTTTTATTTATTTATTTATTTTTATTTATTTATTTATTTTTATTTATTTTGTATTTATTTATTTTTTGACTTTATACTTTATTATTATTTTCTGGTCAATATTAGAACTACTATTGTAATTTTATTTATTTATTTATTTTTATTTATTTATTTATTTTGTATTTATTTTGTATTTATTTATTTTTTGACTTTATACTTTATTATTATTTTCTGGTCAATATTACTACTACTATTGTATTAAAAATAATAATAATAATAATAATAATCATTTAAAAATTTTTTTATTTTTTTTTCCCAGTGTCTGTTAAGGGTGGGTGTGGGGAGGGTGAAGTGGGGTTTGGGAATGGGGAGGAGGGGGTTTAAATGTGGCATTTTTATATTCATACATCCTGTGGCCGTAAAACCACAATATAGGGAAAAAACAAATACAAAATAAAATATATATGACAAAAAATAAATAAATAAAAATTACAGCTTTGTTAAAGTTAAAGGGACTATGTACTTTTCTGGTACACGACCTGCTTTTCACTTTTGTTTAGCCAAGAATGTTCCACATAAACCATATATATATATATCTTTCTTAAGCACAGCACACTAAGTTACAACAGGTCAAATCTGTGGAGAGGCAATAAATACACATGTCATTGATTCGTGCTTTAACTTCTGTCCCTTTATTTAAAAATGCTTTGGTTCAATATTTCCAGAACCCATGTAATTGTTTTTGATCATTTTGTTGAATTTTGTTGTTCATCTTATTGTATTCTGTGATTATCTTTGAACTCTGTTTTATTTGTATTTATTATTATTATTATTATTATTATTTAGCTTTTTCTTTTTTCAAATTAGTTTTATTATGTGTCAAACAGTCAAGCATGAGTGAGTGTGTGACTGTTTGTGGTTGTGTTGATTTTGTTGTTTTGATGCTTATTTGAATTTACGTCTCCCACTGTATCTGTCTTTTGTCGTTGTATTTATGACGACCCCCTCGAAAACGAGATGGCGACGCATCTCGAGGGGCTTATCCTCCAATCAAATAACTTCAAACATCTTCACTAAAAACTATGGCGACAAACATCATAAAAGTAGAGCTTCTTTTAAAAGTCTAATTCATAATATATTTTTATCATTTCTTATAGTGATGGGGAATGACTAAGATTACTATGCGCTCTATATTTCTCCTACTACTATGGCAAGAAAACACATTAGTAGTACCACATACTAGTACTACAATGCAATGGGTATTAATTATAAAGGCAGCAGTACAATAAAAATCCATCTGATCTAAGTTCATAGTCGTTTAAAGGTTTATAGATAGCACTTGACACACATAGATAGTGGACTTTCCCTCCGTCGGGCTGTGTCAGGTGCGAGTGGGCGCGGCTTGTTCAAATGGCCCCTGTCAATCATTCCTAAAGCAGGTGACAGGGGCATTACTGTGCAACTGCGGCATAGAAGCTCCATTGTTGTGCCGCACCTTGAGTTCGAGTCACAAATTCATTAAACTATGACTTGTCACCTTCATATCAAACTTTACGATCAACAACAAGAACAACCTTTGGAACGCCGTTCATAAAACCAGTTTGGGTGAGACAAAGGGATGATTTTGTTATCAGTTTTTATCATTTTATCAGAGGGGAATGCCACACAAATTAAATCACTTATATTTATTCAGCTTCACAAACAAAACCGGTGTTATTGTTTTGCCTCGAAATGTTCCACAGGACGGTATTGAGCTTGTCTGTCACCGTGGAGATATCACCAGACCAAGCTACGAGTCAGATCTGCGTAGAGCCAAGTCTGCTCATTGTGTTTTTAGTGAGTGAAAGATAGATGAGTTTAATGTCATACTGTGGGACATTCTGTGCAAACCAATAACATCTCCATGAAGACAAACAGTGCAGGCAGTGGTGGAGTTAGCAAATTGGAGGCCCTAGGTGAACTTGAGTTTGGGGGCCTCATTATAAAGCACATTTTTTTGTTTTGTTTTTTAAGAAAATGTATTGTCTGTTTTCCCCATTGTTCTTGGGACTTGCACATCTCTATTTATTTGAATTATGGTGGATTGGAAACTTGTCTTATTAGTTCGGTTGTCAAATCAGAACTGAAAGTCATTTTTATTTTAATTTTTTTTATTTGCTCGTACAATTACATTTTTGTTAACATCCATTACATGTGATTATTATATTTTTTCTTATGATTATTGTTTAAACTACTCTCATTTAATGTCATATTAAGAGAAAATCTAATTGCTCTAAGGCAGACATGTTAAACTCAGGCCCGTGCGTCAAATTTGGCCGGCGAGATCATCTCAGATATGTATTAGAGCTGATCCACCGGCTACAGAGAGACTATAGAGACATTATTTATTTACAATGTTGTTATTATTTTATATTTTGCTTGTTCTGGATTCTATGTTTAAGCAAAACTATTATTAAACATTAATTTTAATAAGAAAAGCTTTAACATTACATATCTTAAAAAAAGAGAAAACATACCGATGTCGATGAAATTTTTCTATAAATATTTAGTTTGGCCCACGACTTAGTCCCAGTTTTTAGTTTTGTCCCTCTGTGAATTTGAGTTTGACACTCGGCCTTTAGTGACACTGATGCCAAATTGGTTTGTGGCGCCTCCAGATTTGTGGCCTACTTTTGCCTAATAGTAACACCGCCTCAGCAAACAGGTGTCTGACCCTCCTTCACAAATGTCACATAGTGCAGCTTTAAATAAATATGTGCTGATTGTGCTGAATGTGCTTTTCATGTATACCTTTAGGCTAAATAAGAAAGTATTTTTAAAGTGTACAACATGTTTAGACTTTTAATCAGATGATACTTTGCAGCTGACGTCATCAACATTCCCTGGGGATGACGCTAACTGGAAGCTCTGCACTGTCTGGAGCTCTGTGACTCAAGTTACACTTTAATCCGAGTTTTATTGTCCCAACATGTGAGCTGATATGTGCTGTTAAACAAAAAGTCTGTCCTAAATAACAGCGCAGTCACGTGTTAACTAACATTAGCCAACAGTCTCACTGTTTTTAGGGATATCAAACACCTAAACTAAGGCTATGTTTATACGATGACGTCTGAAAAGAAGATGCAAAAGCGGCGTCGCGTCTTCACATTTTATTCAAGACGAGTGTTTACAGGAAATTTGCGTACATACGGTGAAGCAAAAGTGTGTGGAATTTGATTGGGTATGCATGTCATCCGACGTGTTTGTTTCTGTGTACTGTATGTTTATGACATGTACGCGACGTGAGCAGATCTGACCAGAGTTTTGCGTCTTGGGCAGTGTAGATGGACACACTACAATGGAGCATATTCAACGTTTCAGATTTTTGCATTTTTAAGCCACCAAAACTGCGTCAAAGTCTAAACAAAAGGTACTTCCGATAAAATATTTTGTCGTTTTTACCCGCAGGTGTTCTCGAGTAAACAGGCCAGTAATAAAACTTTCTGCCAGTGTTACGACCCACGGCTCAAAGGTCACAATGTACTGTAGAGACGTCCTACAGGAGGAGGAGAGGACCAGGAACCTGAATGACATGGAGCCAGGGACACCGGGTCCAGAAGCCCCTGATTAAGTAATTTATTTTATTTCACTCATTTTCAGCTTTAGGCATTGAAGGCTGGAAAAAACTAATCTAGCCAAGTTCAGATGACTTGAATAAAGAAAGTTTTATCCTGATTTGAGTAAATTTCACTGGACAAGTAAAATTATTTTCCAGTAAAACAAGACTTTTTGTGCTTAAAATACATCTAGCTACACTTAAAAAAAAGAAAAACAGCAACTTTTTGGACTTAAAATAAGAAACAAAATCGAATGTTGCTTCAAGTTAGAAAAAAACACACTCATTCCATTGGCAGATAATTTTACTTGTCAAGTTGAATCAACTCAAATAAAGTCAAATGTTCTTAATTTAGGTCATTTTAACTTACCTAGATATAGTTTTTTCCAGTGCACACTTTTTATTTATTGTTTTTATTTATGATTTACTGTCCTTTATTGTATTAATTTGTCTGTGCAGCACTTTGGAAACTGTCATGTTTATAAAATGTGCTATAAAAATAAAGTGGGTTGGACTGGATTAAGTATTTGTTGCTAAAGTTTGCATGGTAACTGCTGAACATTCCACCCTAGACGTACACGCCGAGCCCCCCCCAGTGCGCAAAGTATCAATAAAAAGTAGATAATATATAGACATTGATCACATAGACTCAGTTTGGACTCTTTCACAAAATCTAGAACTAATACAGGATAAACTAACCCGATAGTTAAGTGAAAGATTCCTATGTAGAGGTAATCAGAAGGAGGAAGTTCAGATGTAGGTTATCTGTCTTTGTGGATTGGTTAAGCCCTAGTCACCCGATCAGAGTCACAGATAAAATGCTCCAGTGTTTTTCAGAGCATAACTTGCCATAAAGCCACAGTGATGTAATATAATCAACATGGAGTGACTAAGGCTGATAGTTAGAGCTACAATAGTCAGGCATAACATTCTAACCACAAACAGGTGGAGTAAACACAGCTTACAGTTCCTGGCTCTTTAAAAAGTCAAGTTTTGCAAGAAAATATGATAAAACCTTCATATTTGTATTAATATGAGTGATGTTTTAGTCGCTCTTGTAAAGAAATAGTTTGTAGTCATATTTAGAGCTGCTGTGTTGGTGGAATTTCCCTCATGGTTTATGTTTAAGTTTATTTTTGTTGTTTACTGGTTGAGTGGAAAACAGGTCAGACTCTTTCCTTTTCATTCATTTCTTTGTTAAACTATATTTGAGAGATTCGTTTAAAAGTGTTCGACGCAACTGAGATGTTATCGGTGTCGCCGCTTCACAGATCTGAGCTGTAACTTGACCCGGCGACGTTGTTTCCTCATTTCAGTAGAGGTAGATGAGTTTAATGTCGTACTGTGGGACATTCCAGGTAAAGTAGTAACATCTTAATAGTGTCACTTGATTACAATTCAGATCTAATTACTGATAATTTGCAGCGGACGTCATTGACATTCAACAAAAACAAAAAAGAAAAGAAAAAACAACAACAACAACAACAATTAAAAAAACAAACAAAAAGTTCCTTGAGGGTTGCAATGCACTGCTCTGTCTGTGGCTTTAATCTGAGCTTTATTTTAAAACAATCTGACCAGAAAAAGATGGTTTACTTGGAACTACACCAGGTGATTTGTTGATTTGTACTCTTCAAATAGTCTCTCATTTTGTTAAACACCTAAAAGAGTTTTCTTTAAAATTATACTTTAAAATTCAAAACATTTTTGAAAGGAAATGATGATCGTGAAAATAATATTAGTTAAGTATAGCCACTAAACATTTTTATTAAAAAATGGGAGGAGAAAAAGGAATTTAAAGTATAAATTGGCCAAAATATCAATATAATGGGGCCTAGCAGTGTGTTTATGCTGCACTACCACATTACTGTTGTTTTATTTAACTAAATTTGTGTCAGTGTGTGTGTTGTGGGTGTTGCTCTTTGTTTTTGTGTTTTGTTTTTATGTTGATTATTGTATTTTGTTAAATGTTATATTCTGTTGTATTTAATTAAAATAAATAAATGAATAATAATAATAATAATAATAATAATAATAATAATAATAATAATAATAATAATAATATAATATTATTATTATTATTATTATATATTATATATTATTAATTATTATAAAAATATAAAAAAATAAAAAAGTAAACAATAATAAAAAAGTATAATAATAAAAGGAAAAAAATAAATAAAATAAAAGTGACCATGAATACTGCTCGTGAAAATTCATTGTTTACGTTTTGTATTTCTAATTTTTTTCTTTTCAGATCTTAAAAACGTTTGTGAGACTCTGTGCACTGTGCCACCATGAAAACTGCTGAACTTTCCACCACAGAGATCCATGTAGAACATCCCCAGCTTGGAGTCACTGCATCAGTACTTGCCTGGGCACTATTTATAAATGATGAAACTGATCTTGACCCCAATCCAAACGTTCTTTGTGAGCCGAAAGGGTAAGAACACCGTGTATTCTGCATGAGTATTGAGTGATATAACACAATAACATACGCCTAATGCATGATGAAATTTTAATGAGCTGTTTAGAAAACCTCAATTAATTTAACAGCTCTAATTTGTTTGGTCCAGCCCATTTCATAATCGCTCATGCTAACATATACTTTTGACATGCCTGTTGATACTCCTAATGTATAATGAGAGGCCATTATGTAGTTGGACACAGTAGCTGATTGGAAATGGGCTGGTTTTGCTTTTGAATACCTAAGTCCATAACAACGCACAAACAAACACACACACACACACACAACGCGCATGAGTCACACGATTCAGTTTATCTTTCAATGGCAGTCATGTGACCCGATACACCCAGAGCCAGCAAAAACAACTTTCAGTATTTATGTAATGATTTAAAAGCAGGACACAGCACAAAGACGACTGCAATTTGAAATAACAAAGAGCAAAGGGACAATAGAAAGACACGAAACTAGGACAAAACTGTAATAATAGGACAGTTTCTGCTAATACTATTATCAGCAAAAAACTTTACAACTACATTTGAAACTTTTCTGGTGTGATCTCCTTCTTGCTTGTGTCCATGGAGATGTTATTCTTTTGTCTAGTACAGGAAAGGATGTATAATAAAAACTGGGTAAGCCCCTCCCCCTCTGTCCCAGTTTGAGACAGACTAGTGGCCGCTCCAGGTACTGCAGCTCCCGGGAGTATGGGCCCAAATAGAATTCTCCCATAAAATCATAATGCATTTTTTTGGGAATTCAAACTGTGCGTGTTTGGCTGACAGAGCATTCAAAACTTAAGAGGTAAGATTTTGTAGGGATCCTTTTCTATTTTCACAGCATAAACTTTTATACATTTTTATATCTCAAAGCAGCTAAAAGTTACACTACCAGTCAAAAGTTTTAGAACACCCTAATTTTTCCAGTTATTTATTGCAATTCAAGTCCAGTGAAGAGCTTGAAATGGTACAAAGGTAAGAACTGAACAGCCAGAGGTTAAAAAAAAAGATAAAAAATACAAAATTTTTGGGCCCATGCACCATTGAGCACAGGCTGGCATCACCTAGTGCGTTCGCTCAATTTCACTTCTGTCCAGCGACTAGGTCAGGAATCAGAATACACTAGACGGTTCGCAAAAACCCTGGAAGTGCGAGTTCGGGCACCAGCCAATCAGCGAAGTGCCGTACATTCTGTGTTGGCAATGATTCCCGAGATCGAGGATTTAAAGTCGGAACAAAGAGAATGTTTGGTGAATTTTACCAGGGGGAAAGATGTTATTGCTCTTCTTCCAGCGGGATTTGGGAAAAGCTTAATATACCAGTTAGCCCTATTAGCGGCGCGTTACATACATCTCGACCAAATAGCAGCGATTGGTTATATTAAAAAAAAGTACCCGCTTACTGTCGAGTGAATGAATTCTAATGCTGTGAGGTCAGACGGTTTCCACGAAGTTAAACCAGCTGATGAATCAGGTTCGCGCCACTTGAGCACAGGCCACTGAAAACAATATGATGCCATCTTGGATTCATTTTCCAGATTTTATTATAAATCCATTAGTACAGGTTTTTCCAGTCTTTTTACTCCAGTCAGCTACGTTTACAAAACAAAAATCTAAGTGTCATAAGAAATCGAGTATAGGCCATATAAGAGTCACAGCCTTAGATACTTTACAGTTTGATACCTATAAAAGATAAACTATTAGTGATCATTTTCATTGGTAATTAATCAAATTTTAGTTATTCAGCACAATATCTATAAAGTGAGCTATTTGGAAGGGGGTGGAGAGCTACTGGTAACTCCTAGTCTAGAATGTTCCAGCGTATGGTATCAAAAACATCTATTTAGCAAATATTCAATGAAACATGTTTCTCTCATTTAACAGTCCTGTATTTTGTAACATTGATCTACATCTCCAAACCTCAAAATGCTGTTTCATCTTATCATGTCATGAAGCTGCGGTTTTCAAACAGCTAGGTTAATAAATAGAAATGGGTAATTCCAGGACTGAAATGAACCTTTAAAAATTACTGACCATCATGCTTTTAAAATAAGTGGTGAAGCTTTTCCGCAGATGTGACCCCGAACTTGACCAAGTGGTGTCAATTTCTAGATAGAAAAGTTGAACACGATACTGGAACATTTGAGACAGATCGTCCACGGAGACAAGCAGGTGGCTGACCCCGACCAGAACTTTTATAGACAACACAAAGATACATTTGTGGTTTATGTTTTTGGGTCTTTTCAGTCAACATTCAGCTCTGGTCTAAACCACAAATGTAAATGTTTGAAGCAACCCCAGTCAGTGTACTCAGTATAAACAGGGTCAGAGGGTAGGATGCTCGGCGTGACGTCATCCTTTTAAACCGTAGTCGCGGTGACGGTTCCCACGACGACGGAGGAGGCGAGGACCATGTGATTCAGATCATGTCAGCAGGACCGACCCGACAGATGGACAGCACCGAGGCCACTGAGAGAGGCTAAGACAGGTGTTTGGGAAGCAAGGAAAAGACACAAATATTGTACTCTATTTTTAATACAGTATGTTAAAGGCGCATTGTGTAACTTTCCTGGTGGAGGGTCCTTCAGATGCTTTTCTCCACTGAGATGTTATTGCTTCGTCTGGAGTGTTTTACAGTGTGGTATTAAACCTTTCTATCTTCAGGGAGACCAAACCACAGGTCAGAGGTCAGATCTGCGGAGAGGCGACCCCGCTCACAGTCAGAATGCCTGTTTTTAGGTATTTTTGGGTAGTACATAATTGAATAAATGTAAGATAAATGTAGATGTAAGAAACCTGGACACTCATGTACACTCATACTCATACTCCAAATGCTCAAGCGCAAAAATTAACTTAATTTAACTGAACAAACCAGAAAAAATGCAAACAACCATGAGCTCGGAAGGTTTAATCAGCGGTAAGGAGCTATGAGATATCCCACAGTCCACAGCTCGTTTGATAATATAATTCAGCTTTGCCACATTTGTTTACATTTTACAGAAACTAAACTTAAAACCGCATGGCTCATTTGCATAAACTGTTAGCGCTGATAAAAAAAAAAACAGCTCGCTCCTTGTGCCACTGATGCGGTTCGGCTTCTGTCGGACTAAAGAACATGGCTCAGTAGAATATGAAACCGGGATACTCAGAAAACTCTGTGCAGGTATACACATTCAAAAACTGAAATATTGTGATATCGTATCGCCAAAAGTCTCACAATAATATCGTGGACTGTCACAATATATCAGATCACAAGTTCCTTTGCTTAAATACATGGTTTTATAGTAACAATACCTAATAAACATCGGGAACTACATATCCCATGATTCATTTCAGCACAGACAACATGAACTAATATGTTTTTTACTTGAATTATTGGGATTTTGACAGAAATAATTCACACCAAAATCCAATTTACATTTATATCAGCCTCTCCAAAATATCGCAACAAATATCGTACCATGAGATGCATATCGTGATAATATCGTACCGAGATATTTGGATATTGTTACATCCATAATATCCATAGAAACAAGCAGGTAATGGACCCTTAAGCAAAAAGTTACACAGTACACCTTTAAGGCAAGGCAAGGCAAGTTTATTTGTATAGCACAATTCGTACACAAAGTAATTCAAAGTGCTTTACAGAATAAGAAATACATTAAAATCATAATAAAAACAAATCAAAACATAAATAATCATGAAGATTAAAATAAAAAAAGAGAGACATAAATTGGAGAGAAGAGTGCGGAATGAAAACCTTTCAGTTATGGCAAATAAGGAGGTAAACTTTGGGCATGAAGTGTTGTTATGCTTTTACTGGTTTCCATAATAATTTAAAATAAATTTATAGAAACTTCACTATAAAACATATGAGTCACGTAACATATTCATAATTATAATCTAACATGACATCATTCATCTAGGGGAGAGTCCTTGAGCTAAAAAAAAAAAGCAGAACTTTGTGTTTTAAAATTAGTTCAAGGTAACTTAGTAAATGAGACACTTTTTAGTTATGTGGTTTATGGGGGAAATTTCTGGTGGAGAAATGTTGTCTAGAATGTTCCACGGTGCGGCCTTAAACTCATCTACTGTAACTGCATGGAGACAAGCATGTGACGCCAGCAGGCAGTCAAAGTTACAGGTCAGATCTGTGGAGAGGCAACCTTGTTTACAGTATAAGAATGTAATTATAAATAGTTTTTTACCACGCTTTGAAACAATAATATACGAGGACAAGGTGGCGGGACTAAAACACAAAAGTTACACCACGCACTAGGGAGGTAACAATAACCGAAATTTTGTGGTATTGTATTGTCAAAGTTCTCACAATAGTATCGTGGACTATCACAATATATCAAATTACAAGTCTCTTTGCTTAAATTAAGAGTTATGGTGCAGCAATAGCTAAAAAAAGACAGGGAACTACATAGACCATGATCCTTTGCTCCATTTCAGTGCAGACTACATGAAGAAATAACAGTTCTAAGCACTTTTAAGTCTTAGTTCTTTGGATTAAGTCTCGTCAAGGCATTTTAAGATTAGCCTCCACAAAATATCGCAATAAATATCGTACCGTGAGATGTATATGGTGAAAATATTGTACCGAAAAATTTAGATATTGTTACATCCATAATCGTGAGCCTCCCCATCATATCATGAGCTTTCCCACAATATCACAATAAATATTGTACTGTGAGGATCATACCGTGACAGTATCGTATCGTGAGACTTACTGATATTATTACACCCCACCTTTAACATACTAATACGGAAAAAAGGTTTGAATAAATTAAATTAATATTCATTTGATGGATTAAAATGGATTCTTGGGAACTTTTAGCCATGAATTTTGTTACCGGAAGTTGTGTTTTGTTTCATTCACACATTTTTGAATAACCTTTTATTTTTAATAGAGCTGGGTATCATTCAGACGTTGCCGCTACGATTCATATCTCGATACGTAAAATATGATACGAGTTTAAGATGCGATACAATTCAGTGTGATATATTTCAAATCGATTCGGAAAAAACAGAGGCTAAATCATGGCTGTAATACTAAAAGTCACTTCTTGTGCAACGTTCAGATGAAACACAAAGATTTTAATCATCAAAACACGGTGAATATGTGAAATGTGTCACATAAACAAGTTTCCTTCCTCTGAACAAGTAACAAAACTGTAGCTGTAACAAAATAATTTAGTAAAATAAACCAAAAAATACTGTTGGTGATTATATTGATGCAGCAGCCCTTGATTTCAATACCGTATCATCACATTAAATGATATATCGATATTTCAATATTTTTTGCACACCCCTAATTATTAGTCTGTGTACATCTCCAGAGTTCAGAATGTTCTGTTCCACCTTGTGATGTCATGAAGCGGTAGTTTTCAAAAAAAACATCTACCTTTTATCTTTTATTTTTATTTAGCGGAGACTTGATTTTGATTCCAGGGAAACTATCCAAATGACTCTACTGAAGGGGTATGGAGTTTAAAAACACATTGGAGCACTTCCTGTATCACCACATGACATCACAAGGTGGACCAGAGTGATTTTGTTTGAGAGAAGAACCTATTTTTGATGAGAAAACGACACTATAATGTAGATGACAAACTAACGTCAAATGGGCCCTTTAAGAAATGTCACCCAGTTAAGTTTTCTACCCACCACACCGGATTTCCTCGACTTCATCCATGCTTTTTGATTCAACACTATCACAAATTTAAAGCCGCACTGAGTAACTTTTCTAGTGGAGGGTCCGGTAGCTGCTTGACTCTGTGGAAATGTTATTATTTTGTGTGGAATGTCCCGGTAAGGCGTTGAACGTATCGCATTTACGCATGGGTTTTTATTGACCTTAAAAAAACCTATGAGTGGGCTGACCTCTCCACAGATCTGATATGTACTGCAACTCGGCCCTGCGGCGTCACCAGTTTTCCCCCGGAGAGATAAATAAGTTTAATCCCGTTCTGTGGAACATTCCGGGCAGTATCTTCGTGAAAAAGAAGCAGGTGAAAACTTCAACAAAGCACCTTTAAATGACGATGAATATTCTTTTGTTTTGAAGTGAAGTAGAAGACATTTTTAAAAAGGAACAAATGTGGTAGATCTAGTCAGACAGTGGGTTTAAACGAGTCAAAATGAGAGGTAGGGCTTGTGTGGCTGTGGTTCTGTGAGTCAGCAGAGGAACAGAGTCAAGTATCGCTCCAGCGCATAGCTCACCTTGAACATCTGAACAATGCAGGTCACAAGAGCACGACTGGTTGGGTTGGATTTTCAATGTAATGTGTTTTGCATAACACGGTAAGTTTTAATCGCTGTACTTAAACAGAACTTGGAGAGATGGTGTGTTTTGATTTCTACTTCTTTAGAATGGAGATGGAGAGTGACTAACGCGCTGCCACACTACCCTGAACTCAAGTCAATAATGTCAACTTTTAATCTACACAATCTCTAAACTGTTATTAGACTTTAAAAGGTCAATATTACGCCACGTTGACTCAGATTTCTATGTTATAATATTATTTCTTTATCAAAAACATACCCGGAGTTTTGTTTTGTTTCATAAAATCTGCATATTTAGGATCTTACGTTGGTTTCTTGTCTCAAACACAAAACATTTTTTAAACTCCACACACCTTCACTAGAATAATTTGGATATTTTCAGACAATCTCTACTGAACTAAAGGTAAAATGTAGCTGTTCATGTGAAAACTACCACTACATGACATCACAAGTTGGAACAGAGCATTTTGAGCTTTGAAGATGTAGACCAGGGGTGTCAAACTAACTGGAACTAAGTCGTGGGCCAAACTAAATATTTACTTGAAAAATTTCCACACCATCTGCAAGTCTTTCTCTCTTTTATTTTATTTTATTTTTAATTATAATTTGTCAAGTTTGAGGGATTGGATACCCAGCACATCCACAACAAGACATTAAATAAATAAATAAATAAATAAATAATACAGATCGTACAGAGTTTCTCAGTGCAGTGTTTGCATGTGTGTATTTACATTTTTAAGGCTGTCAAATCAAATTTACATTTACATGTTTTCTATTCCCTTCCCATATCTTTCATTCTTTTGTTTTTGGCAACCCCAAAATGCGTTACATTATACAAGCATTTACATACAAATATATTTTAACATTGTCCAACAGTATGATATGTTTTCTCTTTTTCTTTATTAAAATAAACGTTTAATAATAATTTTGCTTAAACACTGAACCCAGAAAGAGAATAATGTAAAATAATAACTAAATTGTAAATAAATAATGTCTCTATAGTCTATCTGTAGTCGGCGGTCAGCTCTAATACATGTTTGATACGGTCTTGGGGGCCAGATATAATTATACAGGGGGTCAAATTTGGCCCCTGGGCCTGAGTTTGACATGTCTGCTTTAAAGTGTCCGTATTACTCTATTTGGACCCTGATTTCTATGTTATAATATTGTTTCTTTATCAAAAACATACCTGGAGTTTTGTTTTGTTTCATAAAACCTGCATATTTAGGATCTTACGTTGGTTTCTTGTCTCAAACACAAAACATTTTTTAAACTCCACACACCTTCACTAGAATCATTTGGATATTTTCAGCCCTGGAATTGCAAATCTTTACTGAACTAAAGGTAAAATGTAGCTGTTCATGTTAAAACTACCACTACATGAGAGGTGTCAAACTCAAATTCACAAAGGGCCAAAATTAAAAACTGGGACTAACTCATGGGCCAAACTAAATATTTACAGAAAAATTTCAACAATATCTGTGTTTTCTCTTCATTTGAGATATGTAATGTTAAACCTTTTCTTACTAAAATAAATGTTTAATAATAGTTTTGCTTAAACACTGAATCCAAAACAAGTAAAATATAAAATAATAGCAAAATTTTAAATAAATAATGTCTCTGTACCCGGCGGTCAGCTCTAATACATATTTGAGATGATCTTGCGGGCCAAATATAATTATATCGCGGCCCAAATTTGGTCCCCGGGCCTGAGTTTGACATGTCTGCTGGAGGCAGCTACAGGCAGCAACACCCTCTCCAGTTATTTTAATAGATACATGCTCCATACACCTTCATTAGAATCATTTGGATAATTTCAGCCCTGGAATTGCCAATCTGGACTGAACTAAATGTAAAAGGAGCTGCTGTTCACTTGAAAACTAACACTACATGACATCACAAGGTGGAATAGAGCATTTTGAGCTTTGGAGATGCACACAGACTAATAATAAAGGGTTACTCAAATGTGTGAATGCTCATAAGAATCCATTTTGTGTAATAACAGCTCTTTCAAAACACTAAAGTGCACTAGAGATAACGCTTCATTCACCCACTTGTCTCGGAGTGATTTAGTTGTGGTTGGAGAAGCAGTTGGCGCAGAACGGCAGCCACATCTCCCCTAATCTTCCCCAGGGCATCCGTGACTCCAGAACGTTCCACCACGAGTGCGTGACTCTCTCGAGATGTTGTTTTAGTTGTGAATTCTTAGATCAGACTCAGTGGAATGACAAACAGCGTACCTACCATCGAACCAGAAGTACAAGTTCACTGCAGAGGCCCGACACCCGTACATGTCCTTATATAGATGTCCTCGCTTTACCTAGAATATTCCGCAGTGTGATGTTAAATTTATATAGACAAGCAGATGAAGCTGGCAGGTCGAGTTACAGGTTAGATCTGTGGAGAGGCGAGCATGCTTACTGTATGAAAACATGATATACATGACCAGTCAAAAGTTTGGACACACTCTCATTCAATGTTTATTTTTTATTTTTTATATGTTATATGTAAGTAAGTCTACATTTTACATACAGAAGACATCAAATATATGAAGTAAGACGTATGGAATTATGAAACAAAAGAAGTAACTCTACTAAACATATATATTTTATCTTCAAATCCTCAAAGTGGCCACCCTTTACTTTGTCAAATTTAGTATTTAGTTGTTTAATTTCTTTCTTTACTACTTAACTATGTAAGTATGACCCTCAATTACTGTATACAAAGTGTTTGTGTATGTGTATTTATATACTAATGTGAATACTAATGTGTACATGTGTCTGTGTGTATTTGTGTGTGTATGAACATCGATGTGTATTGGATTGTGTGTCTGTATTGTGTATGTGTGTATACCAAAAGAATGAAGTAGATATTCTTATCTGAACTCATAAAATTCGAGCTTTGTGTTGTTTTTCTTGTAAATAGTTCTGCCGTCTTGTCTCCTGTTCTATATGTTAATAGGATTTGGCAAAATAAGTGTTAAAACTTCAGCCTAAAACCCTTCGGTCTGTAGAATAACTTTAGTGACATGGATAATTTTGGTCATAATATTAATTAAATGAAGAAAAACTAAACAAAACTAAATTTAACTTAACACACCAGTGTACACAAACACTAGGGATGAGGTGGGTTAAGTGTCTTGCCCAAGGAAACAACAAGGTCATTCATCTGTGGGATCTGGAATCACACCACCAACCTGTTTCTGTTTCTGTTGAGAGCGGGATTTGAACCAACAACTTTCGGATCAGTGGACAAACACTATAACCCACATACTGTGTACTAATCTTGCTTATGTATCTAAAATGCAAAAAGTAGTAAAAATACAGAAACAATTTTGGCCATAATGTTAAATGACTGAAGAAAAAAATAAACTAAATAAAACTAAACATAAATCTATAAATCTTGCTTGGTAAATGGTCACTCACGCTTTCACAAACATTCATAAACTATTGTACGCAGACACTAGGGACGAGGTGGGTTAAGCGTCTTGCCCAAGGACACAACAAGGTCATCTGTGAGATCTGGAATCGCACCACCAACCTGTGAGTCAGCGATCTGTCCGCCCAAGCAGTAATGTTTCTGATGTTTCTTCGGATCAGTGGACAAACATCTTCAACATCTTGCAAAAAGTTGTAAAAATACAGAAAAAACACACATTACCAGTGGAAAATTTGGACACAGCCTCTCCATTTAATGTTTTATTTCTTTATTTTTACTATTTTTTTTACATTTTAGATACATACAAAAGACAGCAAATGTATGAAGATATATAGAATTATCTAGAATGGAAAACAAAACAACGTACACTACCAGTCAAAAGTTTTAGAACACTCTCATTTTTCCTGATATTTATTGCAATTCAAGTCCAATGAAGAGCTTGAAATGGTACAAAGGTAAGAACTTAGGTTAGGTTAGGTTGCTTTATTCGTACCTGTAGGTAAATTTGTTTTGCAGATTTGAGAGGCAGGTCCCTACTTTCACATTTCATTCATCCACATTATATCCAATAACATGAAAAAAAAAACACAATTACAAAAATAAAGATAAAGTGTTACAGTGCTCCAATGCAGAATGGTTTGTTCCATGACCAGTTAGTTAATATCATCTATTACGCTTGGCTAAAATCACAATAAATACAGCCAAAGCCAGAGTTTGAACAGCCAGAGGTTAAAAAAAAAAAAGATAAAAGGTACAAAATGCAAGTCCAAGCTCTGCCAAAACTACCTCAGCAAAAAAAGGAACAAGATGATAAGCTTGAAAACATGGAGCGTCCAGACTTAAACCCCATCGAGCTGGTTTTGGGATGAACTGGACAGAAGAGTAAAAGTCAAAAACCTACAAGTGTCACACATTTTTGGGAACTTGTGCAACAGACTTGGGAAGAACTTTCCGAAGAATATTTGATTTCTGTTGTAAAAAGAACGAGCCACGAGTGTGTTCAGCTGTTATATCTGCAAAAAGGTGGAAACTTTCATGAATCAAAAGTTCAGAATACATTTTGGTCAACAGTAACAACTAGAAAAAGTGTGGTGTTCTAAAACTTTTGAGCTGTGTTCTATGTATTACTTTGTTATGACTGTATTTTTTAAGCAGGTGGCAGTTCTCTCACCGCACCTCCGCGTCTACAGACCTGTTTTATCGTCTTTGTTATCACAGCTTGTTTACTTTACATCTGCAGAACGGTTTTATAACCCGAGCTCACATCACCTGTTTGATTTCTTTGACTCATTCTTTTGGTTTTTGTGGTTGTACTAACAGGATTCCTCACACATCGCCGTGAGAAAGCTGCACTTGAGGTCGCGTCCACGTTACTGATATCGCTCGTCTTTGCGTCACCGAGGGCCCGGTGACCTCAGCCTTCCCACAATGCACCAGCTGAGCGTCCCCCACCGCACTCTGACTCACGTCGCGCCGGGAGCATGTAGCCCGTTAGCTTGTGTACCGTTGTTCACCTTTGCACTACTTTCTCCCCACGGCGACCCAGTGTTTTCTCTCTTCTTCTCCTTTTATCTAATGTTGCTGTTAGCTTCCTGTGGAACAATAGGAGGAAGCCAGCGGTCAGAGGTGTCCAGCGCTCTCATCTCCTCCTGCGTTCCGAACGGACACGGGGCACGCTACATGCTCCGGACAGCTGCGGAGGAGCGGATAGTGCAGGAAGAGGAGAGATCTGTGGATAATGGACTTGGACTGGGGGGATTTTCAGTATTAGAATAGCTCCTGGTGATTACAATGGGACTAAAGTGCAGCAATAACAGGGAATCTTATGAGGAGCTGACCTGATTTTATCTCAAGTTATGCAGCTCGGGGAAGTAATTTGGTGAAAGGAAAAGATAATTAAAGTTTGCTTAATGTTGCACTATTTTCTGGTCTGTTCTGTTATGGTGTTTCCTCTTCTAAAACATTTGAAGTTGTGTTTTGTTTCATTCACACATGTTGAACACACAAACTCTGCATATTTAGTCTGAGTTCTTCTCTCAGATGGAAAACACTTGCCAATCTCTACTAGAACTGGGTATCATTAAGAAGTTGCGATACATAGGCCACGATACGATACATATCCTGGCGACACGGTGGCTGAGTGGTTAGCACTCATGCCTCACAGCAGGAAGGTTCTGGGTTCGGTCCCCGGGTTGCCTGGGGCTTTATGTGTGGAGTTTGCATGTTTCTCCCCGTGTCTGGATGGGTTTCCTCTGGTGTGCTCTGGTTTCCCCCATAAACCCAAAACATGCTACAGGTCTCCATAAACAGTTGATAGTCATGGTCAGTTAAATACAATCAATTCAATCATTGTGTCCTTAGGCAAGACACTTCACCCACATTGCCTAGTATGAAAGTGCTGTGTGCGTGAGTGATGCCCCAGGGCAGCTGTGGCTACAATAGTAACTTACCATCGCCAGGTATAGAGAGTGAAAGAATAATGCTGAATAATGCTCTGTAAAGCATCTTTGGGGACAAAAAATGTCTGTGAAAAGCGCTATATAAAATAAAGACTTACTTATATCTTGACACAGTGCACTTTCGATTCAATATATTTCAAATCGATGCGATACGGTTCAATAAAAAATAATGGCTAAATCATGGCTGTGATACTAAAAGTCTTTATGTTATTAGTTTCCTTTTTCAGACCAAGAGTTTGTTTTCCTGAGAGTTTTGACACGCCCCTAATCTCTACTGAACTAAAGCTAAGAGGCGCTGTTAACCTCAAAACTATGACCTGATGACTTAGGTTCTTTTTTCAGGCCAAGAGTTTGTTTTCATACCTGACAGTTTTGACTGCTCACTCGCGCTCTTCCTCAGAGTCACGTGATGTCGCTGTGACGTGTCAGGTCAGCCGATTTATACAGATTTTGGCACCATTTTCCTACCAGTGGAGGCAGAATGACAGTGACATTGGAGCAAACATCATTGGGACAGAGGAAAACAAACACTGTCGCTGGATTAAAGAGGCAATCGAAATACGGAAACGTGCCCATGGGACTATAAACCAGGAAGAAGGGGCTTTTTTACTCTCACACACCTGGGATACTGTCCTGAGGAAGTCGGACTGCAAATGGCGCTGTCGTCCTGCCTCCACCGGCACCAAAACCTGTTTAAGTCAGCTGACCAGACACGTTACAGCAACATCACGTGACTCTGAGGAAGAGCGCTAGTGAGCAGTCGAAACTGTCAGGTATGAAAAATCTTTGCTTGAAAAAAGAACCTAATAACATAAATGACTGGAACCAAATGAACCTCACTGGACCATGACCGGATGACATCACAAGGTGGAACAGAGCATTTTGACCCTTGGAGATGTAGACAAACTAACAACGCAGGGTTACTCAAACACGTGTGAATGAAACAAAACACAACTCCAGATATGTTTTTGATATGATAAGACCATTCTAACATGTCTTGAAGCTCACAACAGTCTATTTCTGTAATATAGGACCTTTAAAGCTGCATTCTGTAACTTTTCCAATGGAGAAACTGCATACTTGCTTGCCTCCATGTGTTAGTTCTTTGCGTAGTTTCACAATATGGATTTAAACTTGTATATCTTGAAAAATATACATTCTTACTGTGAGCGAGAGCTTCTCCAGAGACCTGATCTGTAAGTTGACCCAGTTGTGTACAGTGCACGTTTAATGCCAAACTGTGGAACATTTCAGGCCAGTCTACAACATAAGCGATGGCAATAAAGTACGCCAACCTCAGAAGTAATAAATATTGTCTGAACGCCCCCTTACAGTTCCAGTCCAGTCAGTTTATGATTTATTGTGGCTATAGAAAGATTCATCGTCGCCAATTGACTCATTTGACCTTTACATTTGACCCATTTTTTAATAAGATAAGATAAGATAAGATAATCCTATATTGTCTCCCATGGGAGAAATTTGTCTTGGGACAGGGGGTAACATGTTTTATCAAAAAACAGGACGACACAACACAAAGCAGCACATAAACAAACACCATAAAACAAAGTAAATATGAGACCAGTGTGACCACGAGTGATGCACCAACAGGACCCTTAAATTATCCTTAACAGGCAAACCCTTGCATTCTTCTGTTCTATTAATTATTGCACATTCCCTAAGCCTATGTGCAGTTTTAGTTATAATTATTGCACATTCCCTAAGCCTATGTGCAGTTTTGATTGCACATTCCCTAAGCCTATGTGCAGTTTTGATTGCACATTCTCTAAGCCTATGTGCAGTTTTAGTTATAATTATTGCACATTCCCTAAGCCTATGTGCAGTTTTAGTTATAATTATTGCACATTCCCTAAGCCTATGTGCAGTTTTAGTTATAATTATTGCACATTCCCTAAGCCTATGTGCAGTTTTAGTTATAATTATTGCACATTCCCTTAGCCTATGTGCAGATTTAATTATTGCACATTCCCTAAGCCTATGTGCAGTTTTAGTTATAATTATTGCACATTCCCTTAGCCTATGTGCAGATTTAATTATTGCACATTCCTTAAGCCTATGTGTAGCTTTAATTGCACATTCCCTACACCTATGTGCAGTTTTGATTGCACAATCCCTAAGCCTTTTATAATTATTTTTTAACTGCATTATCTGAGTTTAGCAGTTTAACAGCTAGTGGCACAAAAGAATGTTTGAATCTGTTCAGTTTACAGTTTGGGACCCTGAACCTTCTGCCTGACGACATCAACTCAAACTGACTGTGAAGAACATGGGTTGGGTCACTGATCACCTTCCTGCCGAGCTTCCTCACAGTCTCCTCAAAAATTTGCTGAAGTGAGCTTGGGGCCACACCTTTACCTGCTCTTTTAGTCAAGGTAAAAATCTGTGCTTTAAGTTTGACTAATATTCTGCTGGAGTGAGAAAGTGTTTTCGAGGAGACCCTAAAACAGGATCTTGGTCAGGAGTTTTTATGGAAGATCTGCCCATTGTCTTTTGGCCCATTAAACCACATCCATGTCGTTTCCTTTTTAGAGGTTCAAGTAACTGCACATATGTGAGCAAAATATACACGTCCAATGAAGTGTCTTGATTCTCATTTTGGGATTTACACGAGCGCAGACGGACAGAGTTTACAGCAGATATAAATGAACCATGACAAAAAGATTACATCCCTGTCTGCTCCTATAGAGACACGGGGAAAAACAGGTGTGAACAAGGCCTCTCTTTTCTCTCTCTCTCTCTGTCTCTCTTTGTCTTTCCCTCTCTAACTTTCTGTCTCTCTGTTCTTCTGCCTCTCTCTCTCTCTCTGACTTTCTCTGTTTATCTGTCTGTCTCTCTCTCATTTGTCTCTGTCTTTCTTCCTCTCTCTTTTTCTCTCTCTTTGTGTGTCCTTGTCTCTCCCTTTCCCTCTCTCTGTCCCTCTGACTTTCTCTATGTTTATCTGTCTGTCTCTCTGTCTTTTTTTCTCTCTCTCTCTCTGTCTGTCTGTCTCTCTAACTTTCTCTCTGTCTTTCTCTCTCTTTGTGTCTCCATGTCTCTCTCTTTCCCTCTCTCTGTCTCTCTGACTTTCTCCCTGTCTCTCTATCTTTCTCTCTCTCTCTCTCTTTCTGTCTGTGTCTTTCTCTTGCTTTCTTTTTGTCTCTCTGTCTCTTTATCTCTCTCTTTCTCTCTTTTTGTCTTTCTCTCTTTCCGTCTCTGTCTGTCTCTCTCTCTCTTTCTGTCTCTTCTCTCTCTCTCTCTCTATGTCTCTCTCTTTCTGTCTCTGTCTTTGTTTCTCTCTTCCTTTTTGTCTGTGTCTTTTTCACTATATTTTTTCTCTCTGTCTTTCTCTCTCTCTGTTTCTTTTTCTGTCTCTCTCTGTCTCTCTCTCTTTCTTTTTGTCTCACTCTGTCTCTCTTTCTGTCTCTGGTTTTCTCTCTCTCTATCTGTCACTGAGTTTTTTTTTTGTTTTTGTTTTCGCTCTCTCTGTCTCTCTCTCTCTCTCTCTCTCTCTCTCTCTCTTTCTGTCTGTGTCTTTCTCTTGCTTTCTTTTTGTCTCTCTGTCTCTCTCTCTCTCTCTCCCTTTTTCTCTCTCTGTCTCTTTTTCTCTCTCTTTTTGTCTTTCTCTCTTTCCGTCTCTGTCTCTCTCCCTCCCTCTCTCTCTGTCTTTCTTTCGCCTCACTGTCTCTCTGTCTTGTCTCTCTTTTTTGCTCTCTCTGTCTCTCTCGCTCTCTCTTTCTGTCTCTTCTCTCTCTCTCTCTCTCTCTCTCTCTCTCTCTCTCTCTATGTCTCTCTCTTTCTGTCTCTGTCTTTGTTTCTCTCTTCCTTTTTGTCTGTGTCTTTTTCACTATGTTTTTCTCTCTCTCTGTTCTCTCTCTCTGTTTCTTTTCTGTCTCTCTCTGTCTCTCTTTCAGTCTCTTGTTTTCTCTCTATCTGTCACTGAGTTTTTTTTTGTTTGTTTTTTGTTTTCGCTCTCTCTGTCTCTTTCTCTCTCTCTCTCTCTCTCTTTCAGTCTGTGTCTTTCTCTCGCTTTCTTTTTGTCTCTCTGTCTCTCTCTCTCCCTTTTTCTCTCTCTGTCTCTTTTTCTCTCTCTTTTTGTCTTTCTCTCTTTCCGTCTCTGTCTGTCTCTCTGTCTTTCTTTCGCCTTTCTCTCTCTGTTTGTCTCTCTTTTTTGCTCTCTCTGTCTCTCTCTCTCTCTCTTTCTGTCTCTTCTCTCTCTCTCTCTGTCTCTCTCTTTCTGTCTCTCTCTTTCTTTTTGTCTGTGTCTTTTTCACTATATTTTTTCTCCCTGTTTTTCTCTCTCTATGTCTCTCTTTCTGTCTCTGGTTTTCTCTCTCTCTGTCGCTGAGTTTTTTTTTCTTTTTTCCGCTCTCTCTCCTGTCTCTCTCTCTCCCTCTCTCAGTCTTTTAGCTCAATAAACATTTACTTCATTTACTCTAGAGCTCTGAATGACCCGTGACATAAAGATCACAGTCGTGTCTCTTCTCCTATAGAGACACGTGTTCAAACAGGTGTGAACATGGCCCTCCCTCCCTCCCCCTCTCTCTCTCTCCCTCTCTCCTTCTTTCTCTCTCTTTCCCTCATTCATTTAGCTCAATAAACCAATAAAGTGAGGAGAAGCGTGATGCTGTATTTGATCGCGCTGTTCCCATGTGCAGGTGCCTCACTCCCAGCCTCATAAAACCTGCAGTGGACCAAACATCTGGGCAGTTTAATGACCTGAGTCGGGTCCTCTCCCTCTGCACGGTCCAGTGAGCGGCTTTAATAGAACTACAGCTCCGACAAATACTCTCATTATGAAAACAGATGTGATTTAATAGCCACGAGTGCAGAGAAAGATTTGGTGTTTGATATGAAACTGTAATCGCACAAATGTAATGAAGTAGGTTTTTTGTTATTTATATTGACCAGGTTTAAAACGTTTTGTTCGTTATGATAAATATTTTTGCACCAATGGTTAAATCTGGTTAAATAAAATGGATAACAGGGAGGGCATCTGTGACATTGTAAATGGAGATGTAGATGGAGGTGTAAATAGATGATTAATGCTACTTAAAATGTCAAATAATTAAAAGATAATATGTATAAATACCAGAGATAGGACCAAGTCATTGTTTTGCAAGTCTCAAGTAAGTTTCAAGTCTTTGACCTCAAGTCCGAGTCAAGTCCCAAGTCAAATATAAGCAAATCCAAGTCGAGTCTTGTGTCACTGGCTTAGAAGTTCAAGTCAAGTCCAAGTCTGCTTTGAGCTTCAAGTCATTTCAAGTCTTTAAACCAAATATAGACCAAATTCAGCTTAGATTTTTGCAGTTTATTTAACTTTTAAGATAAATTGTACTTATAAAGTCATGGTATATTTATATATGAGCATTTATAGAGTATTTAAGAGTTGTAGAAATGTTAATATTTCCTTTTTAAATGTTTTGACTAGATCTTAGTGTGAATCATTACCATCAGAATAGAACAAATTCAGATTTAAAAGTGCTTCTCAAGTTTTCTCATGTCACAGGCCTCAAGTCCAAATCAAGTCCCAAGTCATATCCCAAGTCTTAGTCCATTTTATCAAGTCTCAAATCCTAAAAATAGTGACTCAAGTCTGACTCGAGTCCAAATCATGACTTGCAAGTCCCCAACTCTGATAAATACTAGTACATCCAAACCTGTAAGCTGCTTGTATGTCTGTTTCTAGGTAATACAGCTTGAAGAAGTATGGCGAAAATAAAGTTTTAGAGTTTAAAGGTTATATCTGCATGTAAGTATATAAATCCAGACAAAACAAACATATTTTATCTAATTATGAAACTATTAGGATCCATTTGTTCTGATTTAGGTCTGAGGATGGAGTTAGGAAATAGGAGAGAAATGACGTCTGAGCATTTACGTCAATAAAACTTTGGGTGCTCCTTTTACTTTTTATGGCCTAAGTGTGGTTATGTAATAAAATACATAAAAATAGCGATATAAGCACCTGGATGTTGGTGAAAGTTTTTAAATAGAAGTTATCCAACCAGAAAGCTGCTCACCTTGTGCATTTGAGCCTGTCAGTTTAATCTGCATCTCTGTGTGAAATACTAATGATTTAACAGAACCACACAGCTCCTCATGACTGGTCGTGTCTGCTGCACAGATGAGTGAGAGCGGAGTGGACAGGAGCAGCTGGAGTCTGACCCTGTCTGAGGAGCGCTGTGCTGAGTGACAGGCGCTCTAACAGGCTCTGATTGGCCCTAATCTCACCTGGGGTACTGCGTGTAGAGGGATTATCAGAGGACGTCACTTCATTCTACTGCGCATGTCTCCTGCAGAAAGAGCCGCCGTCCTGTCTGGTATCATGACATTGTCTCGTAGGATTTCAGCAGATTTCAGGCTCTCTCAAAGGCGGGGCTAAGGCTGCGTTCAGACTGCAGCCTGAAGTGACCCAAATCCGATTTTTGGCCTCTATGTGACCTGTATCTGATCTTTTAATGACAGTCTGAATGACACAGATCCGATTTTTTCAAATGTGACCCAGGTCACTTGGATATGTGCTCCTGAAACTGATACATATCTGATCTTTTGACATGCGACTTCAGTCTGAACGGCCAAAGCGCATTCATCTGACCTACACGTTATCAACAAGCCACAAACGTCACTATTCTGCGCTGAAGTAGGCGAAAATTGTTAATGAACTCCATGTCACTGAAGCGAAGCACATCACCACTCACCACTCTTGGCTACGTCTCCACATCCACACGTTCCTTTCAACGGACGTCGCTGCCACTGCCCCACAAAACACCACGACCAAAAACCTCGTCCTTCTCATTCTCAATCTCCTCCTTAAAACAAGTAAGTTGTTCATGTTCTGGCTCCGGTACGAGAGGAACTTTAAAATCTCCAGGTGCTCAATGCTCACGTCCATGTTTGGACAACTTCTGTAAACACAGAGACGCTCGCTGCGGTTGACGTCATCGTGTCTCCAGTGCACATGCGGGACACTTTTGGGCGGTTTAACGTTCACACAGGGGATCACATACAAGTCACATTTAATTGGAAATGTCAACGACCTCGCAAAAACATCGGATTTCACAAAAAAATCGAAATTGAGCGTTAAGCCCTGCAGTCTGAACGTAGCCTGACTGTATCGATCAGGTATGAGTGGATGTGCGGCAACTGAAGCTTGAGACATTTACACATCATACACTCATCTGCATTTAACGCATATGGGTCGTTAAGACATATGCCACTCACCAATGTTCATTTAGCGTCATAACTTAGTTTACCACACAGCAATAAACTGTTTTAGTGCGCTGACAACATCGCATGTTACAGCGACAGTCAGGAATTTTGGACATAGGACCTCATTTCCTAGTGAGCCAGAGTGTTGGAGACGTGTGGAGACACTTTTTAAAAATATTCCATCCAGTCCTTGTATTTGCAGAGGTCACTGGTGCTAGGTTACTGAACTGATCTCTACTGAACTAATGGTAAAATGTAGGTTTGAAAGCTACCGCAGCATGACATCACAAGGTGGAACAGGGCATTTTGAGCTTTGGAGAGACTAAAAGTTACTAAATGTTACTCAAACATACATGAATAAAACAAAACACAACTGCTGTCAGTTGTCAGTTAAAGCTGTCAGGAGTTAAAGGGACAGTCCAGAATTTTGGACATAGTTGCCTCATTTCCTAGTGAGCCAGAGTGTTGGAGACGTGTGGAGACACTTTTTTAAAAATATTCCATCCAGTCCTTGTATTTGCAGAGGTCACTGGCCATAGTTATCCTGCCATTAAAAAACAGTCTTACCCACTCCACAAAACACCCGAAGCAAATCTATTATTACACCAGACTGTCCACGTAAATGTCTGTGTTGATAGAATAATGTCTTTAAAAAACTAACCTTGCATTGAATCGTCGCATGTTGAGGGACTATTTTCTCAGCAGCAGCAGAATTTTATGTGATATCAGTCCGCCGCTGCCAAACTTTCTATCAGGAAGTACAACTCGCTGCTGCTCAGACATAAATCTTTCAAATGCAAGGTTGGTTTTACTTATAAAACTATTCTATCAACACAGACATTTACGTGGACAGTCTGGTGTAATAATAGTTTTGCTTCAGGTGTTTTGTGGAGTGGGTAAGACTGTTTTTAGTGGCAGGATAACTATGGCCATTGACATGCACTAGCCTAGCACCAGAGACCTCTGCAAATACAAGGACTGGATGGAATATTTTAAAAAGTGTCTCCACACGTCTCCAACACTCTGGCTCACTAGGAAATAAGGTCCTGTATCCAAAATTCCAAACTGTCCCTTTAACCTCACAGACAGCGACGCTTTCTATTTCTATTTGAACTACTTCGCATCCTAATACTGCCCCAAACGTTTGACTGATTACTTAAATATAATGCATAAAGGCATGACTATTGATACTTTACAATATAACGTCGGGGGTGTTCTACAAGTATCTCAGTTGGCGGAATGGTCAGCAGTTACCATGGAAACACAATGCATACTTACAAAACAAACAAAAAATACAAAACAATTCATTTTCAGGAGCCTGTGATGAATACAAGCATTCATGGTCTTGATTATTTGTTTGATTTTTAACAAAACTGTGAGAGTGACTAACTGAAAAACTTTTTGTGACTGTAATGTTTTCTAGTGGGACTTGTTTAACTGTACATATCAGCTCACTTGATGTAGCTTGAGCTAAGTCAGCTCTTTCTAGTCAGATTGTGTTATAATAAAGCTTGATATGGGGTGCAGAACCAGACAAACTTGCATCTAAAATTCACTAGAAAGCACACATGCCCTGATACAGATACAGTGAAAAACCACACAATAACGAACACGATACTGTAACTCAAGATAAGACTGTGCCATAGACTGTGTATTAGAAATGAACCCTTACAAAGTGAACATGGGCAAGATATGGAACCATTGACTGTAGCTCCTATTGACTTTCTACTGAAAAAATAGCGTTGTTAATCATATGAATCATTGTTAAACTTACTGCACAATGAGAGGCATTTTTTTCAACATACTCAAACATGTGTAGAGTGACCAGATTTTCAAAATAAAAAACTGGGACATCCCTGGTTTGGGCTGGTTGGTAATAAAACAATTGTGAAATGAAAATTGTTCTGCACTCAGCACTAATGTGAGTCAGTATAGTCACATTTTCTTTGTGTTTTAGTCATTTTTAAGCAGCTTTTCTGTATTTTACCTAAACAAATGACAAATTATGGCTCTCTTGATCAGATTGGTCAAAAAATAGAGACATTTCTTCTTTAAAACTGGGACAAATCAGTGGTTTTGGATAAATCTGCTGGGACAGGGGACACAGGACTCAAAACTGGGACTGTCCCGGGTAAATAGGGACTAAACTGGTCTCTCTATTTTAACATGACTCAGCAAAAACTACATTCAGATCAAACTGGACAAAGCTGTTTTAAAGCCTCCCAAAGAATCAGTGCAGTGTTGACTTAGTTTGAAATAAACCTACTTTATTTCATATTTCAACTTTGAAACTTTTTTGAAACGAATGGGATTTATGCTTTACTGGCAGCATGGTTTAGTCACATTTACGGCAAAAGTGTGCGGAGACAAATAAGGTCAATATTACAAATGAATAACAGACTTATTCTTTTGACTCCAGATGATTCTTCCAATCCAACTCCATCTTCAAACGCTGTTTACCATACTGACATGTGAGTCACTCCCCTTTCCTCCCAAACTCTCCCTCTCCTCCTCCTCTTCCTCTCAAACTGGCCCAGTGTCCCTCAGTGTGTCTCAGTGTCTTTTAGTATCTCTCAGTGTCTCAGTGTCTCTCAGTGTGTCTCAGTGTGTCTCAGTGTGTCTCAGTGTGTCTCAGTGTGTCTCAGTGTGTCTCAGTGTGTCTCAGTGTCTCAGTGTGTCTCAGTGTCTCTCAGTGTGTCTCAGTGTGTCTCAGTGTGTCTCTCAGTGTGTCTCAGTGTGTCTCAGTGTGTCTCAGTGTGTCTCAGTGTCTCTCAGTGTGTCTCAGTGTGTGTCTCAGTGTGTCTCAGTGTGTCTCAGTGTGTCTCAGTGTCTCTCAGTGTGTCTCAGTGTATCTCTCAGTGTGTCTCAGTGTATCTCTCAGGGTCCCTCAGTGTCTCTCGGTGTGTCTTATTGTGTCTCAGTGTGTCTCAGTATCTCTCAGTGTGTCTCAGTGTCTCTCAGTGTGTCTCAGTGTGTCTCAGTCAGTGTGTCTCAGTGTGTGTCTCAGTGTGTGTCTCAGTGTCTCTCAGTGTGTGTCTCAGTGTGTGTCTCAGTGTCTCTCAGTGTGTCTCAGTGTGTCTCAGTGTGTCTCAGTGTCTCTCAGTGTGTCTCAGTCAGTGTCTCTCAGTGTGTCTCAGTTGTGTCTCAGTGTCTCTCAGTGTGTCAGTGTGTCCCAGTATCTCTTGGTGTCTCAGTGTCTCTCAGTGTGTCTCAGTGTCTCTCAGTGTGTCTCAGTATCTTTCATTGTCTCTCAATGTGTCTCAGTGTGTCTCAGTGTCTCTGTGTTTGTCTGTATCTCTCAGTTTGTCTCAGTTTGTCTCAGTGTCTCTCAGTGTCTCTCAGTGTGTCTCAGTGTCCCTCAGTGTCTGTCAGTTTGTCTCAGTGTGTCTGAGTGTGTCAGTGTCTCTCAGTGTTTCAGTGTCCCTCAGTGTCTCTCAGTGTCTCTCAGTGTGTCTCAGTGTCTCTCAGTGTGTCTCAGTGTCTCTCAGTGTGTCTCAGTGTCTCTCAGTGTCTGTCTCAGTGTCTCTCAGTGTCTCAGTGTCTCTCTCAGTGTCCCTCAGTGTGTCTCAGTGTCTGTCAGTGTGTCTCAGTGTCCCCCTGTCCCGAGCAGATTCAGATGAAGACATTCTGTTTGATCTGCAGGAATTTCCCTCTGCTCCATCTCCAGCGCTGCAGCCTCTCCAGACTCCACTCACAATGCAGCGCTTCAAAAAGGACCGGCTGCCTATTGAGAGCTGACCCTCCAGAGTCCCCCCGGATTGGCCCCCCTCTCCGGGCCCCCCTCCCTCCCTGTCCGGGCCCCCTCCCTCCCTCCCCGCCCCCCCTTCAGGCCCCCCAGTACTATAGGACTATAGAGACTGTGCATGGGGCAAACACTGGGCTTCTTGTGTGGAGCTGACGCCATTGACCAAGCGCACAATGTCCCGCTCCTTTACAGTAGAGAGGGAGGAAGAGGGGGAGAGACGGAGAGAGAGAGAGAGACTGAAAGAGAGAGAGATGAAGGGGTAAGAGAAAAAGCAAGAGAAGTAGAGGAAGAGAGAAAGAGAAGGTAATGGGGGAGAGAAAGAGTAACAGAAAGGGATATGGTGGAGAGAGAGATGAAAGAAAAGGCAAAGGAGGGAGAGAGAAAGAGAGGGAGAGACGGACAGTGAAAGAGGAGGAGAGAAAAAAGGGGGGTAGAGATGAAGAGTAAGAGAATGATCAAGAAAAAGGGGGAGAAAGGGAGAGAGAAAGGGGGACAGAGAGGAGAGAAAGAGGGAGAGAGAGAGGGACAGAGAGGAGAGAGAGAAAGAGGGAGAGAGAGAGGGATGGAGACAGAGAGAGAGAGATGAGGGAGAGAGAAGGGGGATGGAGATAAAGAGAGTAAAGAGAGAGGGAGACGAAGAGTGAGGAAGAGAGAGATGGAGACAGGGAGAGAGAGATGAGGGAGAGAGGAAGGGAGAGAGAGTGAGAAAGGGAGAGAAAAAGAGGGAAGGAGTGAGAGGGCTGGAGACGGCGAAAGAGAGAGAGTGGAGGGAGGGAGAGAGATGGATGGAGACAGCGAGAGAGAGAAAGGAGGGAGAGAGAAAGAGAGGGAGAGAGACGGACAGTGAAAGAGGAGGAGAGAAAAAAGGGGGTAGAGATGAAGAGTAAGAGAATGATCAAGAAAAAGGGGGAGAAAGGGAGAGAGAAAGGGGGACAGAGAGGAGAGAAAGAGGGAGAGAGAGAGGGATGGAAACAGAGAGAGAGATGAGGGAGAGAGAAGGGAAGAGAGAGAGGGGGATGGAGATAAAGAGAGTAAAGAGAGAGGGAGAGGAAGAGTGAGGAAGAGAGAGATGGAGACAGGGAGAGAGAGACAGAGAGAGAGAGTGAGAAAGGGAGAGAAAAAGAGGGAAGGAGTGAGAGAGAGGGAGTGAGAGGGCTGGAGACGGCGAAAGAGAGAGAGGAGGGAGGGAGAGAGATGGATGGAGACAGAGAAAGAGAGAAAGGAGAGAGAGAGAGAGAGATGGATGGAGACAGAGAAAGAGAGAAAGGAGAGAGAGAGAGAGAGATGGATGGAGACAGAGAGAGAAAAGAGAGAGAGAGAGAGAGATGGATGGAGACAGAGAAAGAGAGAGGCAGAGAGAGAGAGAGAGATGGATGGAGACAGAGAGTGAGTAAGAGAGGGAAGGCGGGAGGTAGAGAGAAAGAGCGCCTTTTTCTACCTCTTTTCTCCCCGAGCTTTAGGGGCATCTGCAATCTGCTGCTCTGCCCCAGCCGCCTCTGCCCCTTCAGTCACAGAACAAGGACAAATCCACCATGAATCCTTCAGCGCCTGGCAACCGCTCCTGCACTGCAAAAAAGAACAGCCGCACTATTTTACCGTCACTTCAACACGCTGCGTTCATATTGTGTCAGTAGATTGTGTATTTACTTATGAACCGAGAGCCAAGGACAAGAAACTCACACTTCCTAGAAATAACTCTTCAGTGTCATAATAACTTGAACTATAATAACATAATGTCAACAAACTCACGTCAACAGCCTGATCAAATAATACTGAAAATGCCCTTTAAACTTCATCCCTTAATTACAGCAGTTTTGACTAAAATTTTAACCGGTAAAGAAATAATAGACACATATTTTACACTTGTATTGTGCTTTATTTATTCATTTGTTCACTTATGTGGTAGTTGTGACACTTTCATGCACGGTGGGTGAAATGTCTTGCCCGAGGACACAACAACAAGATTCACAGATCCAAACCAGGATCCACAGACTGTAAATAGACAGTGTTGGGAAGGTGACTTTTAAAATGTATTCCCCTACAGATTACAGATTACATACCCCAAAATGTAGTTTGCAACGGAATCCATTAAGTTACTTAAAGTGAGTAATGTAATCTGAATACTTTGGATTACTTGATTTGCTGTAGAGAAGCAAAGACGAGGATCTTCAGATGTTTTGTTTGCTAAAAGACAATGAAAAGCCCAGACTTTACTTAACCGTATTTAAAATTTTATTGATAGAAGAGGAGGAGACATAGTCCGTGTGAGATGGTTTAGTCCTGTTAAATCTGGTTTAGTCCTGGTTTAGACCTCGTTTTAGACCTGGTTTTGTATCCGGCAATGAGTGGAATTACGAAAAAAATAAATAAATAAAAAGGGAATAGCCCAAAATATGAAAACAGGAAAATACCGCTGTGTAATCCATTTATTTCACCACTGAAACAGTAACTGTAACTGAATACAGTTACTCATAATTTGTACTCTGATTACGTAACTCCAGTACATGTAATCTGTTACTCCCCAACACTGTAAATAGACATAGTTCAACCTGCTGGACACTGTGTTCAACATAAGAAACGAGCATGGGGGCGCGTCCGGCTCCATCGACTTTGACTCGACTTGACTTTATATAGAAAAATTGTCGCCCCTCTCTCTGTCACCGCTGCAGTGAAACTCATCATTTTGGTCTTATTTTATTGTATTTATCTATTTATTTATTTATTTGAGACAGGGACAGCGCACAATTTTTACATTAACCTTGACAGGAGAGATGCTTTGTACCAGGTTATAGGTCGTTCCTGGGCAGATTCACTGAATGATTCTATTTAACTGACCTTAACTATCAACTGTTCTTGGAGATGTATGTATCTGTGTAGCATGTTTTGGGTCTTAAAATGTTCATATAAACCTGCTGAATGCTATGGGTGATATCACACTCTGTTATGGTGTTTTCACACTGTTAGTTTGATCATTTGGTCCGCACCAGGTAATAAAATAGTTATTATTTATCATCGACTCCACTTTCACACTTGCAAATGAGCCAAAATTGGTTCTACTGACGTATATCCAAGGCTCCTGCGCACAGCGGGTTCGACTGCATGTGGCTCTGGGACGCTGAGATGTTAGTGTCATGTTAGTGTCATATGAACCATCTCGCACTCTGAGGAGCTCAGGGACCAGGCCTCCTGCTGGTGCCCAGAGTCACGACTAAACAAGGGGAGTCAGAGTTTCAGGTTCATGCAGCTAAAACCTGGAACAGTCTGAACATGTGAGACAGACTCTTCTGTGACGCTGTTTAAATCCAGACTCAAAATATTTCTGTTTATCTGTGCAAATAACTGAAAGGTTTTCATTCCGCACTCTTCTCTCCAATTTATGTCTCTCTTTTTTAAAATTTTAATCTTCATGATTATTTATGTTTTGATTTGTTTTATTATGATTTTAATGTATTTCTTATTCTGTAAAGCACTTTGAATTACTTTGTGTACGAATTGTGCTATACAAATAAACTTGCCTTGCCTTGAGATTCTTCCACAAGTCAGACCTCTCGGAAACAAGGCCGTACCGTCCAGTCGCCTTCCAGCCCCGGGTCAGGGGAGCCCAGACTCACAAACCCACAGACCGCCAGCTGTGAGGCAGGCGTCCAGACCCAACCCCAGCCCCTGTAACATCCTTTAACCGGGATGTGGGGCCCACCGCCGCACTCAGTTTGAGATGGCAGAAACTGAGGACCAAAGAGGGGTCGGTACGCTCAGTTTGAGTCTGCCTTCCCATGATGCATTTCGAAGAGTTCGTTTGGACCTACTGTCTACGGTTTGGACCCGAGTTCACGTTCTCACCAGAGAGACCGCACCAAGTCTTTTTTGAGGTCTCGGTCAGCTTGATTTATTGCGAATCCGAGTACGATTGATGCTTTCACACCAATGAAAACAAACCAAACTAAGAGCTTTTGGTTCAAATGGAAATTCTGGTACCCCAACGTCTGTCGGTGTGAAAATGCCCTTAGCCCACTTCTTTATACAGTCTAGGCTCTGGAGAAATACTCTAAACTTCTGCCACTGCAACCTCATAGTGTAAATATGTAAATGAATCAAATATACACAAACAACTTTCCCCTACAGACTGGATGTATTCCTTTTTTGCAGTGTGTCCCAGTTGGGACCCCTCTCCGGACCCTCGCGTTCTCCTCCTCCCTCTTCCACTCTCTCCCCTCACTGTTCCCGCTCACTCTGTCCTTTGTACACTATAAAAAAAAACACCCTGCGAAGGCCTTTTTCACTTCTTCTTGTCCATCTTTCAACTCCTTCCCACTCTCTCCTGGCTGCTGAAGTGCGCACGAATGCAGGAGGGAGCGGCCTCACCGACGCGGCCCCATCAAAGCCCTTTATCCGCACGCTTTCAATGGGCATCTGTGATAAAAGCTCGCACATTATCTGGCGCCCCGTCCCGTGCGCTGTGTCCTCGGCAGATCAATCAGAGCTGTGGAGGCACGGTGACACAGAAAAACAAGAAAACGTTCATCTGTTTGTGAACGCGAGTTAAAGGGGCACTGTGGAACATTTCCTGTCTCCATCAGTGCTGGAATGTAAGTAAAAGTAGTAGCAGAAAAAGTACAGAAAATAGGTACAATTACTTTACTTGAGTACATTTTAAAGTGGATAGTTTTGACTTTTACTTCACAACATTTGAAAGGAGATACCTGGACTTTCTACTCCACTACATTTTGATCATGAAGTAAAAGTATTTTGTTTTATTTTTGCCTGAGACCAGCTTGTTTGAGCAAAGAAAAAAAAAATACAAATACAAAAAAACAAAAACACTCGATTAAATTATGAACAAAACTCAGCGTAAATCTTATCAAATCTCTACATTTGAAGTTTTAAGAGCTCAAAATCGGCATCAAATACTTTTACTTTTTACTCTTAAGTACAATTTTAAGTGGCACTTCAGTACTTCAGCTTAAGTCGATTGTTCGTGCGATACTTTTACTTTTTCTTGAGTATTTTCTTTTGCTCTTGTATGTGTAAATTTACTTAAGTATCAACACTGAGTACTTCTTGGGGGATGTTATTGATGTTACTGCTTACCCTCGAATGTTCCACAGTAAGGCATTAAACTCGACGTCATGGTTCTAGTTGATACTGGGCAGAGTTACGGCTCAGTTAAAGGTGATCCCCTCACCGGAGGAAATCGAGCCTTCTGCTGTTTTCCTGTTCGTCTGTAGGAACTTTAGGGTTGTTCTTTTGTTTCCGGGGGGGACACGTAATCTCTGCAGCACAGTGTGACGGCAGGTTCACTCGAGTCGGACCTGAGCTTCATTTGGATCCCACCTGCTTTTCTCTCTCTTCTCTCCTCCTTCTCTCTCCTTCTCTCTCTCCACCATCTCCTTCTAACTGTCTCCTCTCTCTCTATCTTTCTTCTCTCTCTCTGTTCCACCTCTCTCTTTCTTCTCTCTCTCTCTGTCTCCTCTCCTCTTTTTTTCTCTCTGGCCCTCTTTTTCATCCCTCTCTCTCTCCATCTCTCTCCTCCATCTCTCTCTCTCTGTGTCTTTCCTCTCTCTGTCTTTCCCATCTCTCTCTCTCTCTCTCTCTCTCTCCCTCTCCGCTCTCTCTCTCTATTTCCTCACCTCCTCTCTCTGTCTCTCCTCTTCTCTCTCTGCCCATCTCTCTCTTTCCTCTCTCTCCTCTTCTCTTTTTCTGACCCTCTGTCTCTTTCTGTCTCTTCTCCTCTCTCCCCTCTCTCTTTCCTTCTTTCTCTCTCTCTCTGTCTTCCCATCTATCTCTCTGCCCCTCTCTCTACTTTCTATCCTCTTTCTCTCTTTGTCTCCTCTCCTCCTGTCCTTCCCTCTCTCTTTCTCTTTCTCTCTCTCTTCTCTCTCTCTGCTCCTCTCCCTCCCCTCCTCTCTCTCTCTGTTTCCTCTCTCTCTCTCTTTCTCTGTCTCCTCTCTCACCCCCTGTCTCTTTCCTCTCCTTCTGTCTCCTCTCCTTCTCTTCTCTCTCTCCTTCTCTCTCCTCCCTCTCTCCTCTCCTCTTCTCTCTTTCTGACCCTCTATCTCTCTCTGTCTCTCCTCTCTCCCTCTCTCTCTCTGTCTCCTCCCCTCCTCTCTTTCACTGCTCCTCTCTCTCTCTTTCCTGTCTCTCCTCCCCCTCTCTCTCTCTCTCTCCTCTCCTCTCCTCTCTTTCTTTCTCTCTCTCTCTCTCTCTGCCCCCCTCTCTCCACCTTCCTTCTTTCTCTCTCTCTGTCTCCTATCTATCTCTCTGCCCCTCTCTCTACTTTCTATCCTCTTTCTCTCTCTGCCTCCTCTCCTCCTGTCCCTCCCTCTCTCCCTCTCTCTTTCTTTCCTCTTTCTCTCTGTCTCCCCCCTCTCTCTGTTCTCTCTCTCTCTACACCACTCTCTCTTGTTCCCCTCTCTCTCTCTGCTCTTCTCCCTCCCCCTCTCTCTCTCTCTCTGTTTCCTCTTTCTCTCTCTTTCTCTGTCTCCTCTTCTCTCACCCCCTGTCTCTTTCCTCTCCTTCCGTCTCCTCTCCTTTTCTCTCCTCCCTTCCTCTCTCCTCTCCTCTCCTCTCCTCTCCCCTCTCTCTTTCCTCTATCTCTCTCTGTCTCCTCTCCTCTCTCTCTTTCCTCTCTCTGCCCCCTCTCTCCTCTCTTTCTCTCTCTCTTTCTCTCTCTCTGTCTCTTCTTTCTCTCTCTCCTCTCTCTCTTCCTCTTCCTCCTCTTTCTCTCTCTCTCCTCCTCTCTCCTGTCTCTCTCTCTCCCTCTCTCCCTCTCTTTCTCTTCCTCTTTCTCTCTGTCTCCTCTCTCCTCTCCTCTCTGTTCTCCTCCTCTCTCCTCTCTCTCTCTCTCTCTCTCTCTCTCTCTCTCTCTCTCTCTCTCTGTCTCCTCTTCTCTCCTCTCTCTCTCTCTCTCTCTCTGTCTCTCTCTCCTCTCTCTCTCCTCTCCTCTCCTCTCTCCTCTCTCTCTCTCTCTCTCTCTCTTTCCTCTCTCTGCCCCCTCTCTCCATCTTCCTTCTTTCTCTCTCTCTGTTTCCCATCTATCTCTCTGCCCCTCTCTCTACTTTCTATCCTCTTTCTCTCTTTGTCTCCTCTCCTCCTGTCCTTCCCTCTCTCTCTTTCTCTCTCTCTCTCTCTGCCTCTCTCTTCTCTGCTCCTCTCCCTCCCCTCTCTCTCTCTCTCTGTTTCCTCTCTCTCTCTCTCTCTTTCTCTGTCTCCTCTCTCACCCCCTGTCTCTTTCCTCTCCTTCTCTTCTCTCTCCTCCCTCTCTCCTCTCCTCTTCTCTCTTTCTGACCCTCTTTCTCTCTCTGTCTCCTCTCCTCTCTCCCTTTAAACTCTCTCTGCCCCCTCTCTCCATCTTCCCTCTTTCTCTCTCTCTGTCTCCTATCTATCTCTCTGGCCTTCTCTCTACTTTCTATCCTCTTTCTCTCTCTCTCCCTCTCTCCCTCCCTCCCTCCGTCTCTCCCTCCCTCCGTGTGTTCAGACAGAGCCGGTTGTTCTTGAGGACCCTCACTGTTCTCTCAGAGTAGTTTTTTTATGGCCCCTGATCACACACACAGACGGGGGACGACTTCAAAGCCCGTTTGGTCTGAGCGCTTTAACAGAGGCAGTTTCAAGATAAAATAACAAATATAACAAAAATACTCTTGGTTTTTGTGGTAAATGTTCCAAAAAATCCAAAACAAAACATGAAACTTTAAAACGATAAAAGTTACGTAAAATAATTCTTGTTCTTAAGCTCAAAAAGTGAATAAAGTTGAGTAAAACAGCAGAGAGTAAATCTATATAAATCTACAGAGGAGGTGAGCATGGACACACTTCCGACCAGTGTTGGGGAGTAACAGATTACATGTACCATGAGTAACTGTATTCAGTTACAGTTACTGTTTAAGTGAGCGGTAAATAGATTACAGTTACTTGGTTGAAATAAATTACATTATTATATGATTACACAGAGGGATTTTCCTTTTTTCACATTTTGGGTTATATCCCTTTTTTTTTTTTTTGGTAATTCCACTCATTGCCGGACACTAAATCAGGTCTAAAACCAAGTCTAAACCAGGACTAAACCAGGTCCAAATCAGGTCCAAACCAGGTCTAAACCAGGACTAAACCAGGTCTAAAACCAGGTCTAAACCAGGTAAACCAGGTCTAAAAACCAGGACTAAACCAGGTAACCAAACCAGGTCTAAACCAGGTCTAAACCAGGACTAAACCAAAAGGTCTAAACCAGGACTCCAGGTAAACCAGGACTAAACCAGGACTAAACCAGGTCTAAACAGGTCTAAACCAAACCAGGTCTAAACCAGGTCTAAACCAGGTCTAAACCAGGACTAAACCACTAAACCAGGTCCAAACCAGGTAAACCAGGTCCTAAACCAGGTCTAAACCAGGTCAAAACCAGGTCCAAACCAAACCAGGTCTAACCAGGTCTAAACCAGGACTAAACCAGGTCTAAACCAGGTCTAAAACTAAACTAGGACTAAACCAGGACTAAACCAGGTCCAAACCAGGTCTAAAACCAGGTCTAAAAAACAAGGTCTAAACCAGGACTAAACCAAGACTAAACTACATCTAAACCAGGACTAAACCAGGTCCAAACCAGGTCCAAACCAGGTCTAAACTAGGACTAAACCAGGATAAACCAGGTCTAAAACAGGTCTAAAACAGAAACTAAACTAGGACTAAACCAGGACTAAACCAGGTCTAAACAGGTCTTTTAACAGGACTAAACCATGCAGCGTTTTAATGTGGTTCAGTAAAGTCTGGGCTTTTCATTTTCAAAACATCTTATGTGAAGATATTCTAGTCTTTGCTTCTCTACAGCAAATCAAGTAATCCAAAGTATTCAGATTACGTTACTCACCTAAAGTATTTTAATGGATTACGTTACAAACTACATTTTGGGGTATGTAATCTGTAATCTGTCGGGGAATACATTTTAAAAGTCACCTTCCCAACACTGCTTCCGGCTCCACCGACTCTGGCTCCTGTTCACATTTCTCTAATCTGACCAAGATTTTAAAACTTTTATCAGGTTATTCATCTTGTTTTCTTGTTTTATTATCGATTTACGAGTTCTGAGTCGGCTTAATTGTCGTCTAGAGGTTGTTTATTTTAAGATAACGTGTCAAGTAAAATGATCTTGCTGCACGGACAGAACATTTCTGATAGATTTAAGTGTTTATATCTTAAATTTTGGCCAAGCTTTTTTGCAATGTACAGACAAATTACACATAAATAAAAAGGATGTTGGATTTTATGTTGTACAGTAAGATTCGCCCACTCATTACTTACTTTTTCTCCTGCAGTATGAAGCTCCAGCCCGTAAAGCAGTTTTAAATAAAGTCAATAATGATAATGAGTCTTCCTCCTCCTCCTCTCCGCCAGAGCACTTACATAAACCTCACCAATAAAACTGACACCTCATCTCCAAGACACTGGTCAGTCTGCCCTCTGTCAAGGCCAACACAGCTCCCCTCCCTCTCTCCTCTCTCCTCTCTCTCTCTCTCTCTCTCTTCTCTCTGTCTCGTTCTTATCCTCCGCCTCGCTCCCCCTCTCAGAGTCTGGGCATCTGCTTGACACGGCCCTGTGCACATCTGCTGTAGTGGGCCATCCATCCAGACTGTGTACAGGGTGAGGGGCCGAGGTCAGGGTACACGTGGTTTTGAGAGTTTGTGTTTGTGAAGGTTTGTGTCTGTGAAGGTCTGTGGGGGTCGGTGAGGGTCTGTTTCTGTGAGGGTCTGGGAGTGTGGGGGTCTGTGGGGTTCTGAGATGCCTGAGGGTCTGTGAGGGTCTGTGGGGTCTGTGGAGGTCTGTGTCTGTCTGTGAGGGTCTGTGGGGTCTGTGTCTGTGTGGGGGTCTGTGAGGGTCTGTGGGTCTGTGAGGGTCTGTGTGGGTCTGTGAGGGTCTGTGAGGGTCTGTGAGGGTCTGTGAGGGTCTGTGAGGGTCTGTGAGGGTCTGTGAGGGTCTGTGTCTGTGGGGTCTGTGGGGTCTGTGTGAGGGTCTGTGAGGGTCTGTGAGGGTCTGTGGGGTCTGTGAGGGTCTGTGAGGGTCTGTGGGGGTCTGTGGGGGTCTGTGGGGGTCTGTGAGGGTCTGTGAGGGTCTGTGAGGGTCTGTGTTTGTGGTCTGTGGAGGTCTGTGTCTGTGAGGGTCTGTGTGGGTCTGTGGGTCTGTGAGGGTCTGTGAGGGTCTGTGAGGGTCTGTGGGGTCTGTAGGGTCTGTGCTGTGGGGTCTGTGGGGGTCTGTGGGGTCTGTGAGGGTCTGTGAGGGTCTGTGAGGGTCTGTGAGGGTCTGTGAGGGTCTGTGGGGTCTGTGGGTCTGTGAGGGTCTGTGGGGTCTGTGAGGGTCTGTGAGGGTCTGTGAGGGTCTGTGGGGTCTGTGAGGGTCTGTGAGGGTCTGTGAGGGTCTGTGGGGTCTGTGAGGGTCTGTGAGGGTCTGTGTGGGTCTGTGAGGGTCTGAGGGTCTGTGAGGGTCTGTGGGGTCTGTGGGGTCTGTCTGTGGAGGTCTGTGTCTGTGGGGTGAGGGTCTGTGAGGGTCTGTGAGGGTCTGTGAGGGTCTGTGAGGGTCTGTGAGGGTCTGTGGGGTCTGTGAGGGTCTGTGAGGGTCTGTGGGGTCTGTGAGGGTCTGTGAGGGTCTGTGAGGGTCTGTGAGGTCTGTGAGGGTCTGTGAGGGTCTGTGGGGTCTGTGGGTCTGTGAGGGTCTGTGGGTCTGTGGGGTCTGTGAGGGTCTGTGAGGGTCTGTGGGTCTGTGGGTCTGTGAGGGTCTGTGGGGGGGGGGTCTGTGGGGTCTGTGAGGGTCTGTGGGGCTGTGGGGTCTGTGGGTCTGTAGGGTCTGTGGGGTCTGTGGGGTCTGTGAGGGTCTGTGAGGGTCTGTGAGGGTCTGTGGGGGGTCTGTGGGGTCTGTGAGGGTCTGTGGGGGTCTGTGGGGGTCTGTGGGGTCTGTGAGGGTCTGTGGGGTGGGGTCTGTGGGGTCTGTGGGGTCTGTGGGGGTCTGTGAGGGGTCTGTGGGGGTCTGTGAGGGTCTGTGGGGGTCTGTGTGAGGGTCTGTGAGGGTCTGTCTGTGGGGGTCTGTGGGGTCTGTGGGGTCTGTGGGGGTCTGTGAGGGTCTGTGGGGGTCTGTGGGGTCTGTGGGGGTCTGTGAGGGTCTGTGGGGGTCTGTGGGGGTCTGTGAGGGTCTGTGGGGTCTGTCTGTGGGTCTGTGAGGGTCTGTGAGGGTCTGTGAGGGTCTGTGAGGGTCTGTGAGGGTCTGTGTGGGTCTGTGAGGGTCTGTGAGGGTCTGTGGGTCTGTTCTGAGGGTCTGTGGGTCTGTGGGGGTCTGTGAGGGTCTGTGAGGGTCTGTGAGGGTCTGTGGGGTCTGTGAGGGTCTGTGGGGGTCTGTGTGGGTCTGTGAGGGTCTGTGGGGTCTGTGGGGGTCTGTCTGTGGGGTCTGTGGGGGTCTGTGAGGGTCTGTGGGGGTCTGTGAGGGTCTGTGGGGGTCTGTGGGGGTCTGTGGGGGTCTGTGAGGGTCTGTGGGGGTCTGAGATGCCTGAGTGCAGAGCAGTGGGCTCCATGGAGATAGTGTCCTACAGTGTTTACAGCGGCCCTTTCAGAGCCCCTCCTCCTCCTCCTCCTGCTCTCTTCTAATGGAAATGTCCCTGCTCAGCAGCTTGGCTCTGGACACTTGTTTTGGTGGCTTCACTTGGACTCTGCTGCTTTATGGTCCCAGTCTGTCGTTTTATCACTGTAAAAAAGAATCATTATTGATTTGTTTAGAGTGGATAATCACTGTAAAAAAATGACATCACTCTAATATCAGTCCTGATTTTGTCAGTCAGAGATTTGAAAATAGTTTTGGTTGGTTCAAATAAAACACACAGTATCTGCGATAGAACAAGTAGAAGTGTGTAAGACTCAGACACACTGATGTGTTGGTCTTTTACTCATCCATCAATGCCAGTGCCTCTTGCCCTGAGCAGAGCCAGACTCTGACTTTCTGTTTAAATGCAGAACACCCTCAGGTGCATCTGATCGATCCCCACTCCTTGCAGTGTGTCATTAGGCAAGACACTTCACTGGCTTTGCCTCCGTGTGTCACTGGACTCAGTGTTTGAATGTCCCATTCAATGGGAGTAATAATCTGATGTTTAAAAGTGAGTTTTGGAGACGTCTGTGTGATCATGATCAAGGGTACGTACTGGATTGGCCTAAAGTGTGTTTTTGATATAAACGAGTCAATATTCATATGAGTGAAATAAGAATATTCTGGGTCATTTTAACTTAAGTGTGAGCTCTGTCTTTATTTTGCAGTGTATCTGTCTTATTTTCTCCTCTTTCAGAAGACTTGTGTTGGTCCAGGCCTGCTGTGCGCCCAAACGCTGCCATGGCAGCGCTGCATTCAGAGCAGCACCTATTTAAAGTGAGTGAAAGGTGGCACGGCTTGAGAGGCTGGCCCCAGCACTGGGCACCTGGCTCTGTGGATGTGCCAACCTCTAACACTATAGGCCAGAATACCATCTGACCACTGCGTCTGAACAAGTGACCCGCTTTATACTCTTAAGCAGCACCCTCACGCTGCCCAGGGCTTTGTCAAAGACTCAACAGAGAAAAAAAACCTCTAAATGTCAGTGCTCACTGCCCGGTTACAGCCCACGACATCTGTGCTCTGTCTGCCCCTTTCCTCCAAACAAGCGGCTTTTGTCAAAGTTAAAATCCTGAGGTTTTGACAAGTTACCTCCCTGATATGATGATAGTTTTGCTGCAGTCTTAAAGGTGCACTGTCACTGTTGCTGTTTTGATGTTATGGATCCAGTTGCTCTGCACTTTTCATGAATTTTTTCCATGACTTAAGTGTTTGGGAGACAACACAACAACTGTAATAGAATAAAATGTCTTTATTTATATAACCAGGAATCTCCCAATGAGATTTATCATGATATCAAAGGACAAAACTCTTACTTGTTTCCAGTTTCTTTTGACCCCCCTCGTCTAATCAGGTCCAGTTGTATCTCTGGGCAAAATAGATGGACAGATACACGAGGCACATGCTGCTGTCATCTGACGAACACCAAAGTCACTGTGTTCAACTGGGAGAGTCGATTCAGTCAGTGTAATCCACCCACACCCAAGTCTTACTCTCTATTTAATGTTATTTTGCTTTGTTGTCTTCTCAACCTCTTAGATATAGTCTGATGTGAGACAACAATAAATGCACCAAACCCAAAAATGATTCATGAAGTCAAGTTTTTAATGGATTTTCTTATAACCAAACAGTTTTATAGTAATTCAAATTGTCATCGCTAGCAGCATTATTTGTGTTTGATAGAAACCAAAACAAAAATAAATGTTCTCTTTCTCAGAAATAAACGTTGTGGGTTTGTGTGAGACCACCAGCTGGCCTCCAGGTTTAACCACGTGGTGCATTTGAACAGAGCGATGACACGATTCCAGATTACTCACACACAGATCATTATCAGAGTTACACGCCTGTTGCATAAGGAGCTGCAACTTTCAAGTAATAATAATAATAATAATAAATAAATAAATAAATAATAATAATAATAATAATAATAATAATAAATAATTATAAAATTAAAAAATAAAATAAAATATAATAATAAATAATAATAATAATAATAATAATAATAATAATATAATAATAATAATAATAATAATAATAATAATAATAATAATAATAATAATGATACAGTGGGAGAAATACTAAGTAAAAAAATAAATAAATAAATAAAAATAAACAGAAAAAAACAAAACCTAGCCAAGTTAAGATGACTTGACTTAAGAAAGTTTTATCATGATTTCATTTGACAAGTAAAATTATCTGACAGTCGAATAAGACTTTTTGTACTCAAACTATAAAAATACATCTTGTGACACTTAAAATAAGAAAAACAACAACTTTTTGCACTTAAAATCAGAAACAAAATTTAATGTTGCTTATTCTATTGTTAGATCATTTTACTTGTCAAGTTGAATTGACTCAAATAAAGTCAAGTAATTTTAACTTGCTTAGATATTGTTTTTTTTCCAGTGTACTCAAGTAAAAGTAAAAGTATCACATGAAAAAATCTACTGTATAATGAAAAAGTATAAATGTACTCGTTTAAAAATGTACATAAAGAGAAAGTAAACATATTTCGTGCAGATTTTGAGATTTAATAAAGATTCAAATGTACTAATATTGTACAACTTAACTTGGATAGATTTTGTTTTTTGCAGTGTACCAAGTCAGCTCGGCTCGTTGTCTAATATCCTTTAGAAAATAAAAGACTGTACGATCAGCAAAACTAATCTTTGTACTCAATTTTTACCCATGTATTTGAGGGACAATGTGTCTTGCTTCAGTCCAGATAGAAGAAGTTTTGTAGAAGCTGAAAATAAATCTCTTTATTTTCATATTTGATAATCAGAGAGCAGAGTGCTTATACACTTGGGCCCAGGTCAAGCAGAAGTAAACAACAAGGCCAAAAATTCAAGTTAATGCATCTGATATAAAAGTGTATTCAACAGATACATATGTACTCTAGTTTATCAAACTGTTTACCTTTTTTCTGTACCATTTTTGGTTCTAAAGTTACATATGTTTTAAACAGACCATGTATGAAACATGGAACAAAAAATATTTCCCAGATTTCAAAGACCTGCAAATCATGTAAATAAATGGATGTATTTCATCATATCTTGTGTTATTCCATCTTTGAACTGTTGATGAAGGTACATGATTTATTTTTTATTTTTTTATTTTTTTTTATGTATTTAAAATGATAAAAATTTGCTTGGAAGGACTGACATATTTTATAGAAATAGTTTCCTTTCATTTTTAAGTAATATTAAAGTATTTGGAAGAAAAAAGCGACAAATTATGCAAAATCATGCATCTTCTACTTGGTTGCACAGTTTTCCCTCCGTTACTTTTCCCTCCGTTACCATGACCTTTCTTAATAAAAAATCTCATTACTCAAAAAGTAAGAGTTTTTTCATCCTAATCTTGTACCATATGGTAGAAAACTATATGAAGCAAATATTCAAACCAGTTTGTTAAGGATATGTAAGTGAGAACCAAGAGTTATCACTGTTTGTATTTATTGCCCAAAAAGTGCTGCATATTTCATTCCCTCCGTTTACCGACATGAGTTTTTTTTTTTTTTTTGTCAACAACTTGAAAGAATATCACAGGTTTAACTTTACCCTGTTGGAGTGTAACTCTTTCCTACATTCTGATACTTTACTTATTTCAATAGTCCCTCTAGTTTCTGAATAAGAGACATTTGAATGTTAAAAATCTACCCCTGTTTCCCTCCGTTACCGCTTGACCGGACCCATAACTAAACTAAAAAAGTAAAAATCCTTTAACCATTGCACCAGCTGATACAGTCTGGGTTATGACTAAGCTAAAACCGCTGACCGTTTGGTGCCATGTGACCGGTGTGTTTATCTGCCCTACTCCTTCTCCTTTCACTTTGCTTTAATGCTGTGGTCTGTTACATTCATTGAGCTAATTCTTACAAGAAATAATCACAAAGCACGTCCTGTGTGTAAAGCTAAAGCAGATGTGTGTGTGGGTCCAGCGCTCTGACTCACGTCGTCTTAATGTAATAAAAGGATCAGACCTGAGAGGAGGAACTGTGGCCATGGACGCTGTTCAAACGCACTGAGTCATTTGTAAACATTTGAGCAGACGGGCTTCGCTTTCTGTTTCTAAAGTGACGCTTCCCAACATGTGGTCCAGTATCATTGTGGTCCGTGGGCTTTTCCTGACGCTACATATATAGTCATGAGGAAATACTTCTCGGTTTAGGATGATTTCTAAAGTGTGGGTTCTGATTAGAGAAGTGTCAAAGTAAAATCCTGGTTTGTTTTGAAGGTTTTGGACCTGAGTTAGTCCTGAACAGGGATGGGACAAAACCGTGATATAGTCAGTGTTGGGAAGTAACAGATTACATGTACCAGAGTTATGTAATCAGAGTACAAATTATGAGTAACTGTATTCAGTTACAGTTACTGTTTCAGTGAGTGGTAATTGGATTACAGTTACTTTGTTGAAATAAATGGATTACATGGTGGTATTTTCCTGTTTTCACATTTTGGGCTAAACCAGGTCTAAACCAGGACTAAACCAGGTCTAAACCAGGTCTAAACCAGGACTAAACCAGGTCTAAACCAGGACTAAACCAGGTCTAAACCAGGACTAAACCAGGTCTAAACCAGGTCTAAACCAGGACTAAACCAGGTCTAAACCAGGACTAAACCAGGACTAAACAGGTCTAAACCAGGACTAAACCAGGACTAAACCAGGACTAAACAGGTCTAAACCAGGACTAAACCAGGACTAAACCAGGTCTAAACCAGGTCTAAACCAGGACTAAACCAGGTCTAAACCAGGTCTAAACCAGGACTAAACCAGGTCTAAACCAGGTCTAAACCAGGTCTACTAAACCAGGTCTAAACCAGGTCTAAACCAGGACTAAACCAGGTCTAAACCAGGTCTAAACCAGGACTAAATTAGGTCTAAACCAGGTCTAAACCAGGACTAAACCAGGACTAAATCAGGACTAAAACCAGGTCTAAACCAGGACTAAACCAGGACTAAACCAGGACTAAACCAGGACTAAACCAGGTCTAAAACAGGACTAAAACAGGATTTAACAGGACTAAACCATGCTGTGTGGACCGTGTCTCCTCCTCTTCTATCAATAATATTTTTAATGTGGTTCAGTAAAGTCTGGGCTTTTTATTTTCTTTTATCAGACAAAACATCTTATGTGAAGATCTCTTAGTTTTTGCAAATCAAGTAATCCAAAGTATTCAGATTACGTTACTCACTTTAAATGGAATGTTAATCTGTAATCTGTAGGGGAATACATTTTTAAAGTAACCTTCCCAACACTGGATATAGTTAACACATGAAGGGTGAAAAAATGCATAGCACACTCGGTTGGCCAATGTCCAAAAGCTTTTTTATTAACAAAATAACGTTTGGGCAAAAAAAAAAAAAAAAAAAAAAAAAAAGACTTCATCAGATATTTTTCTTGTCTTGGACCACAGCACACAAAATGGTTGCCAGCCCAGGTGCCCATTTACCCCCTCAACGAACGGGAGGTCCCAGAGTGAGGTCACCCAGAGTCCAGCCCACCCCACAACAAGAAACAACAGTTTAGATATTTACATAAAAAACATTTTATAAAATACAGAAATAGTATAAGTCATCACAAAAAACATCTTAGATCAAACTCCACATTCAGTCCGTGAGGAGCTAGAGTCTTAAGTTTGTTCTCTTTTTGACAGGAGCATCTCTAGATTCCCACCTCTAGGGGGCAGTTCCACATGTTCAATTCCAATATATCTTAAGGAAGATTTAGGATGGTTAAAATCAACAAAGTTAAAGTAAAATAGTTAACCCGTGAGCCACCGCAGTCCAAAAAGAAAGTGACCAGTAACGGATCGGGACCAAAAAACTCCCCTGGACATTTCCCCACAAATAGGCCAATCGTGGAATGAAATAATTAAACAAAACACACAAAGATTAACTACTTCTGATTAGTGACTTAGTTTTTTCTCTTTAACTTTTTCCCATCCACTTTTCTCCTTACGTTTTCTGTTCGACATCTTTGACATGTGTTGAAACCAACGAGTAACTCACTCTTCTTTGTCCCGTTTTAGGCCTGTTCCATTTATGCTGATTCATCATCCGGTTTCACTTCATGGAAACCGTCTGACCTCACAGTAAATGGTCACATTTTTCTATAGCGCTTTTCCACCTTCAAGGCACTCAAAGCACTTTACAACAAGGAACCACTCACCCATTCACACACACATTCACACACCAGTGTACGCAGACACTGTGGGCAAGGTGGGTTTAGTGTCTTGCCCAAGGACACAACGACGGCATTTATCTGTGGGAGCTGGAATCACATCAGCCAACCTGTGGATCAGTGGATCCGACCGCTCAACCTGTGATGTTTTATGTCGAGAACTGGATTCAAACCACCAACCTTCAGATCAGTGGGCAAATGCTCTACCAACTGAGCTACTGCCGCCCCCAAAGTATCAGGATTCGTTCGCTCGACGGTTGGCGGGTACTTTTTTAATTTAACCAATTGTGGCTATTTGGTCGTGATGTATGTAATGCGCCAGAACGCTCAGTAGTGTCCAAGTAACTGCTGGCACAACAGCAAACAAAGCAGAGAGTGAACACGTCTGTCAACACTCATTGTCGTTTCTCAGAGGAGAACTTGCAAATTAAAGGTGCAATAAAAAATGCAAAGTTTGTATTTGACAAAGGAAATCCAAAGGAGGATAGTGTATGCAGTCTGCTGTCACAACTCAGGTCGGTTCAGCTTTTCCCTGATTGGTCGGTGCGTGGTCTACAATTTCTGGGTTCTTGCAAACCATCAAGTATGATTCCTGACCTAGTCTCTGGAGAGAAATGAAATTTGGCAGAGGTATTATGTGACTCCAGCCTGACTCGTTCATGCTTGACAAATGAGCAAATTATTGTATTAGCGCCTCCTACTGTTAGTAAGGCCAATGGCTGGTAAACTGGACAGGAGTTCTCGATTTTTCCAGAACGAACAGATTGCCAGTCCACCCCTGGAAGTGACTGTGTGTGTTTTCAGTTACATCGGTTCTGGCTCCAATTCACTTTGTATTGAAAAAATGTTGCTCCACTTTCTGTAACTGCTGTGGTCAGGCTCCTCTTTTGGTCAGATGTTCATATTAACCCACTTTTGTTTTCACTATATTCACTATTAAATCAATTCCTATTCCGAATATGAAAATCGGCTCCAAATGCTCCCTTATAACTGCAGCCATCATGAGCTTCATTTGACTGGAGCACTCCCAACACTCCCCTAGTCCACTCCTTTATACAGTCTATAGATTTCTCTGTATTTGGGTATATTTCTGTATTGGTACTTTGCAGCTGACATTCTCTGAGGGTGTGATGTTAACTGTAGGCCCTGCTCTGTCTGAAGACCCATTAGACTTTAATCTGAGCTTTATTTTAACACGATCTGACCAGAAAGAGACGATTTAGTTGGAACTACAACAGGAGATCTGATCTGTGCGCTTAAACAAGACTCTCACATGTGAAATGACAGTCACAAGAGAGCAACAATTTGTCAAAATCAGAGAATGAGAAAACTTTTGAGTAAAAACAACAAAATATTTTATCAGAAGATCCTTTCATTCAGAAGGTGACGGCGTTTTTGAGACTTAAAAACCCTCCAGAGTGGAAAAGTTGAATACGCTTCGCCGTTGCGTTTCCGTCTACGCTGCCCAAGACGCAAAACTCTGGTCAGATCTGCTCACGTCACGTACACGTTTATGTCACATATATCACCACATACCCAATCGAATTCCACACACTTTTGCGTCACCGTATGCACGCAGATTTCCTCCCGAAAACACCTCGTCTAAACGCGAAATAAAGAGTGAAGACGGGGCGCTACTTTTGCATCTTCTGTTCAAACCGTCATCATATAAACTGCCTCAAACCCGCTTGCATGAATCACAGGCTCCTGAAAATGTCTTATTTAAGTCCATTTTGTTTTTTTCTTCAATTTTCAGACAACCTTTTTTGACAGAGTTTGCTAATGCGTGCATTGTATCACCCTGGTAACTGTATATCTTCACCATACATACATCTAGAACACCCCCAGCAGGACGTCACTGCAAAGTATCAATTAAAGTGAGTTTTGGTCATCATATCACAAAAAAAAAAAGAAAAAAAAAAGGACTGTCACTAGGCTGAAGTCTGTTTCAGTCCATGTAACATTACTCCAGGCCTAATTATTGTATTGGCTACTTGTTTTGCTCTTACAATTGCTCTGTATTTCCTTAAATCTTTGCACAAAGTAATCAAGAAACAATACATCACATACAGTTTAATTGTTAAGAAGTTTTGTTAAGTATTTCAAATTACACAACTCTGTCATATACTGTCACATCATGGCATTTTTGGTCAAGATGGAAAAGGGCATTTTGAACTTTGGAGATGTCGACGGACGAATAATAAAGATTTACTCAAACATCTGAAATGAATGAATGAATGAAACAAAATTCCAGGTATGTTTTTGATGAGGTAACAACATTTTAACACGACTTAAAGCTCACAAGAGACAGTTTTGAGTAATATATGACCTTTAAAGTGTTTGAAAGCGATTGACTTTGCAGTAATTCACCTCTGTTTGGTCAAAGGCAGATGGACACTGTTGGACGCTGCAGTATATTGAACACCGCACTAGAGCACTGGTTTAGACTTGTAGCATTGACAGAGTGAGACAGGGACCAGACTGCTGATTGATTTCTGTGTTTCCGAACAGAAGCACCTGACCATTAGACGTGAATGAGGGCGGGACTTTTACAGCCGCTGTGTGATTGACAACAGCACCGCGGAGAGAGAGGGGCTGTCTGTCTGTCAGATTTACTAAATAAGTTTATCCTGAAGCAATGACGTAGAACTGTTGGCATATTGTATTTTAAGTGGAATATATGGAGACATAAGAAAAAAGGATAACTCTTCTCCACTCTCTTCTCTCTCACTTAATTTAACACAAAAACACACAAACATACACACATACAAACATAACAGACAGACTTTCTCCCTCATGCACTCTTCCCAGCAATACAATACATAAAAAAAAATACAATATAAAAAAAAATAATTAACAAATAAAAAAAAAAATAAATAAATAATAATAATAATAATAATAATACATTTGAAGAAAAAATACAAAAAAACTAAATAAAAATACACTGAAAAAAAAACAAACAAACAAAATCTAGCCAAGTTAAATTGACTTGACTTAAGAAAGTTTCATCTTGATTTGAATAAATTTCATTTGATGAGTAAAATTATCTGCCAGTCAAATAAGACTTTTTGTACTTAAAATATGAAAATACATCTTGCGACACTTAAAATAAGAAAAACAACAACTTTTTTGCACTTAAAATAAGAAACAAAATCGAACGTTGCTTAAATTAAGAAAAACACTCTTATTCCATTGGTGGATAATTTCACTTGTCAAGTTGAATTTACTCAAATAAAGTAACATGTTCTTAATTTAAGTCACTTTTCTAGGTATTGTTTTTTCCAGTGTACTCAAGTAAAAGTAAAAGTATCACATGAAAAAAAATCTACTTATGTAAGTATTAAACTACCTGTTTAAATGTATTTAATGAGTAAAGTAAACATATTTTGTGCAGATTTTGAGATTCGACAAAGCTTCAGATGTACAAAATAATAAATAATACATGGAAAATAATAATATAACAAACTGAAATAAATAAAACTAACTATAACCATACACAAGGAGTTTTGAGATATAAAAATAAAGATGATTTAAATGAATTGAAAGATGTTAATGTTCTTAAGGGTGTGGGTTTCTATTCCAATCTGAAGCTTTTTGTACTGAAATGATCTGGGTCCAACTTCTTTGTAGATTCAGGGAACCAAAAAAAAAAAAAAAAAAAAAAAAAAAAAAGAATTAGACAGTGGAGCATCTATGTGAAAATGATGAAGTTACTGGGACTAAATATTGATGTAGATAATGGGGACAGTTAAAGAGAACATTCAGTGGTTTGAGATATTTATCACTTGTATTCTGTATATCACTTTTATCAGCAGAGTCAGTGTTTTTTCTGATATTATTTTGGACATGTGACTGTCAGTAGCCGGCGTCTGAAACGAGCCGTGAGCGTGTCTAATGCTAAAACAACGGCTCATTGTGTGGTGTCTTTTCCGTGATGTGTGTGTCTGTTGTGGGTGCACCTGTGGACTCTGTTTACGCTCCATCTCTCCAGCTGTGCCTCTTTTTGTCCACACTTCCGAAGCTCATCTACTCTGCTTTTTCACGCCCCTCCACCCCTCCGCCCCCTCTGTCCTGTCACCCCTCGCTCCTCGCCCTTTTACCCCCTCTCGGTCCATCTCTCTCTCTCTCTCCCTCTCTCTTTATGTGTCATGTGTCTTTCTCTCTCTGGTTTCGTCTTATCTCTCTTTTCCTTTGTCTTTTCTCCCTCTCTCTCCTACACTAGGCCTTCTCTTCCCCTCTGCCTCTTTCTTTCTTTCGTCTCCCCTTCTATATCCTTTCTCTCCCGCTCTCCTCTCTCTCTTTTCTTTCCTTATCACCTCTCTCTCCTCTCTCTCTCTCTCTCTCTCTCCTCTTACTCCTCTCTCTCTCTCTCTCCTTACCCCACTCTCTCCTTCTCTCTCTTCCTCCTCCTCTCTCTCTCTCTCTCTCTCTCCTCTCTCCTCTCTCTCTCCTTCTCTCTTATCCCCACTCTCCTCTCTCTCTCTCCTACTCCTCTCTCTCTCTTCTCTCCTTACCCCACTCTCCTCTCTCTCTCTCTCCTCCTCTCTCCTCTCTCCTCCTACTCCTCTCTCTCCCTTCTCTCCTTATCCCCACTCTCTCCTCCTTTCTCTCTCCTCCTCTCTCTCTCTCTCTCGCTCTTCCCCTCCTCCTCCTTTCTCTTTGTCTCTTCTCTCCTTACACCCATTCTCTCTTCCTCTCTCTCTCCTCCTCCTCTTCCCTCCCCCGCTCTCTCTCCTCCTCTCTTTCCTCTCTCTCGCTTCTTCTCTCTTCTCTCTCTCTCTCTCTCTCTTCTCTTCTCTCTACCCCTCTCTCGTCCTCCTCCTCCTCTTTCTCTCTTTATCTTTCTCATCCTCTTCCCTCTATTCTCCACCCTCTCTTCTCTTCTCTCTTTATCTTTCTCCTCCTCTCTCTCTCTCTCTCTCTCTCTCTCTCTCTCTCTCTCTCTCTCTCTCTCTCTCTCTCTCTACCCTCTCTCTCCTCTCTCTCTCCTTCCTCCTCCTCTCTCTCCTCTTCCTCTCCTCTCCTTACTCCCTCTCTCTCCTCCTCTCTTTCTCTCTTTCTCTCCTTTACCCCTCTCTATCCTCCTCCTCCTCTCTCTTCTTCCTCTTCTCTCTCTCTCTCTTCTCTCCTCCTCCTCCTCCTTTTCCTCTCTCTCGCTCTTCTCTCCTTCTCTCTCTCTCCTCCTCCTCTTCCTCTCTTTTGCTCTCTCCTCCTCTCCCTCCTCTCTCATCTCTCCTCCTCTCTCTCTCTTCTCTCCTTACCCCCTCTCTGTCCTCCTCCTCTCTTTATCTTTCTCATCCTCTTCCCTCTCTTCTCCACCGTCTCTCTCTTCTCTCTTTATCTTTCTCCTCCTCTCCTCCTCTCTCTCTTCTCTCCTTACCCCCTGTCTGTCCTCCTCTCTTTCCCCCTCTCTCTCTACTCCTTACCCCCTCTCTCGCTTTCCTCTCTCTCTCTCTCTCTCTCTCTCTTCTCTGTTTACCCCCTGTCTGTCCTCCTCTCGCTCTCTCTCTCCTCTCCGTACTCCCTCTCTCTCCTTCTCTCTGTCTCTCTTCTCTCCTTACCCCCTCTCTCTCTAACTTCTCCTCCTCCTCACTCCCTTTCTCTCCTCCTAATCTTTCTCTCTTCTCTCCTTACCCCCTCTCTCCTCCTCCTCTCTCTCTCTCTCTCTCTCTCTCTCTCTCTCTCTCTATCTCTCTTCTCTCCTTATCTTTCTCATCCTCTCCCCACCCTCTTCCCTCCCTCCCTCCAACCCCCTGCCTCCTTTTTCACCTCTCTCTTCTCTCTCTCTCCTCCTACCCCCCTCTCTCTCTCCATTTCTCTCTCTCTCCTCTGTCCATCCCGTACAGATCTGGGCCCGGCCGGTGCTCCACATCAAAGGCGGGAGTCTGGAGGAGGGACAGAGGACAGAGGACAGCAGCCCCTCGGATCTCGGACCCCCCGCCTCAATCCTTTGTGTGTCACTTTTCATTTTCCTCCCGCTCTTTTCTCCTCCTCCTCTTCCTCCTCCTCCTCCTCCTCCTCCTCTTCCATTCACGGAGAGACTGTAAAAAAAAACAGCACTGCCAAGTTCAAGATGTCCCCCTCCTCCTCCGCCTCACCCCCTCTGTCTGTCCCGTGTGGACACAGGGGGGGGGGAGTGGAGCGGGCTTCTGGGAAAAGGACAAAAGAGACTGAGGGAATTATGGAGGAATGAAGATGTAGAATGAGGTCAAAGGTCAACATTTTTTTTTTTTTTTTTTTTTTTAAGATATGTCATCCCTAATGGTCACGAGTAAATACAACCTGACGAAACGTTTGGTCAAATGTGGACTTAAAGACGGAGCATGTAACGTATTCTGCCCGTCTCCAGGGAGAGTGTCCGCCTGGAATGTTCCGCAGTATGGCATTTAACTTACCTATCTCCATGGAGACGAGCAAGAAACGCCACAAAGCCAAGTTACAGGCGTCATCCAGAGTAAATATGCAGCGTTTTTCAAAGTCTGAGCAATTAAAAAAAACATCTGAAATTGAATAAATGCAAGATAGAAGATAGAGGTTTTAATGCCATACTGTGGAACATTAAAGAGAAACTTTAAATCCTGCTTCATCAGGCTAAGTGACACTTCAGATCTGTGGAGAGGAGACACTTTCCACGGTTTGTATGCATGTTATCCAAGGTATTTTTGAGCCAGATAAACACCTGTAAGTGAAGGAATGCAAGATAGATTAGTTTAATGTAACACCGTGGAACATTCAAGGAAAAGCAATAACATCTCCATGGAGACAATGCCATGCTGCCATGAAAGTTACAAAGTGCACCTTTAAACTTGCATCATGTCCTCTTTCATATGTCCACAACTAGAGGAGGGGCCAAGTCGTTGTTTTGCGAGTCTCAAGTAAGTCTCGAGTCTTTGACCTCAAGTCCGAGTCAAGTCCCAAGTCAAATACAGGCAAGTCCAAGTCGAGTCTCGAGCCACTGGCCCAGAAGACAAGATCTTAGTGCGAATCATTATGGTCAGAATAGAAAGTCGTCTCAAGGCTCAAGTCCAAGTCGAGTATCAAATCTTGGTCTATTTTATCAAGTCAAGTCTCAAGTCCTAAAAATAGTGACTCAAGTCCCCAACTTCTGTGTATAACCCTTCCTTCTATTTATTCACTATTCTCTCTCCAGTCACCAAAGTTAACAAAGTAAAAGTAGAATTTAACAAAGTGAAAGTAAAATACTGTACTCAGGGTTCCAAATCTTCTTCTCTGACAACATTTCAAAACTTTCCCATGACTTTTTCATGACCTAAAGTGAATTTTCCATGACTTGTGTAGATTTGATCAGACTTTTAGGGCTAAATATGAAATGTTAACCCTTTCCACTCACCTCATGACAGGGGTGTCCAAACTTTTTTCATCAGGGGCCACAAATCTAAACACAAACAAAGCAGAGGGCCGATCGAGGGCTGTGGACTGGTGCTCAGTGCAGTGAATAATTGAAATATGTGCATGATTAAGACGTTAGAATGAACCATCAGTACTTATTCAGGATGAGATTCTCAATATTCGCATTATCAAGGTAGATTTTCAAAAAAAACTTGCAGTAAAAAGTTAAATTTTAATTGGGCCGCGGGTCATACTTTGGACATGCTTGCCTTACCACGGTATTATAGTTTATTAACATTGAAAATAGTCAGTGTCAGTGCATTTATTGTCGACTTTTTTAAACAAAAGGTGCGGACGTTCAGAAATAATCATAACAGCCTAATGAGAACTTAACAGAACCCTGTAGTTGCATGAAACAGATACTAAAAATCCATGACTTTTCCAAAACTTTCACTGAATTCACAAAATCCCATGTCTTTTCCAGGCCTGGCAAATGACATTTTCAATTTGTGTGACTTTCCAGGATTTCCATGACCGTGAGAACCCTGTGTACTTAAGTATAAATCTGAGGTATCTGTACTTTACTTTTACTGTACTGTACTACATTTTACACTGGATACTTTTACCTTTACTTCACCACATTTGAGAGCAGATATTTGTACTTTCAACCCCGCTCACAGTCAGAATATCTCTTTTTCTTGATATTTTTGAGCTATAAAACCACCTGTAATTGGATAAATATAAGGTAGAGGTGTTTAATGTGGTTCTGTGGGACATTTTAGGCAGAGCGATAACACATTACTCAAATATTTTTTGCTCTAGTATCTATATTTTTGCTGAAAATGGAGTACTTCTTCCACATTTGGCAGTTTTTCAGTGTTCCATATTGCTGCGTATAAACTTATGGAGTATAATTCAGAGTACAGTATTTGTGTACATTGCTCACTGAAGTTTTGTTGAAAGGATGCAGCACAGGAAGCTCCTTGGTCTCGAAGTCAAACTGTCTGCTACTGTTGACGTTGGCTTCAAAACACAGGAACTCGCCAACAACAGCCCTTTGTGACTTCGCTCTGCAACATACAGAAAAATTAAAATATTTGAATTAGAAGTAAACACTGCGCGGCGTGCGGAGGAACAAAGTGTGTTCAGTGGAGCGGGGTTAGCTTCTGGAAACTATTAGCCGTTAGCTTTGTGGAGAAATGCTCGGGGACTTGGTATTGTTTTGAAGTCTGACATGAAAATGAAAAGGCTGTGTCATTAATGAGTCAAGAGGCATTCACTTACCGTAAATGAATATTGAGCAGATGTGGAGGAAGTGTGTTTGTTCGGTCATAGGCACAGTCAAAAAGGAAACAAAACAATAGCAGTATTCATGGAGCGACATGTTGTTTTCACATTACTGTAGTGGGCAGCGCTTTGGAAACTAACGTGTTTATCAAATGTGTTCTACTCATAAACCTGGAATGGAAAGTATTTTTAGCCCAGTCAAGTCATATTTTTTATTCAGAGAAATTAAGTACTACCTCTTCTATTAAGCTACTACTACTACTACTACTACTACTACTACTACTGTAGAGAATGGCCTACTACTTCTACTAAACTAATACTACTACTATTGATGCTACTGCTATGGCTTCATATACTACTGCTACTAGAATTACTACTACTACTTGTGCAACTACTACTACTACTACTACTACTGCTGCTCCTGCTGCTGCTGCTACTACTACTACTACTACTACTACTACTACTACTACTACTACTGCTACTACTACTACTACTACTACTACTACTACTACTACTTGTGCTACTACTGCTACTACTACTACTACTACTACTACTACTACTACTACTACTGCTACTAGAATTACTACTACTACTTGTGCAACTACTACTACTACTACTACTACTACTACTGCTACTACTACTACTACTACTACTACTACTACTACTACTACTGCTACTACTGCTACTACTACTACTACTACTACTACTACTACTACTACTACTACTACTACCACTACTACTACTACTACTTGTGCTACTACTGCTACTACTACTCTACTACTACTACTACTACTACTACTACTACTACTACTACTACTACTACTACTACTACTGCTACTAGAATTACTAGTACTACTTGTGCAACTACTACTACTACTACTACTACTACTACTACTACTTGTGCTACTACTGCTACTACTACTACTACTACTACTACTACTACTACTACTACTGTGCTACTACTGCTACTACTGCTACTACTACTACTACTACTACTACTACTACTACTACTTGTGCTACTACTTGTGCTACTACTGCTACTACTACTACTACTACTACTACTACTACTACTACTACTACTACTACTACTACTGTGCTACTACTGCTACTACTACTACTACTACTACTACTACTACTACTACTACTACTTGTGCTACTACTTGTGCTACTACTGCTACTACTGCTACTACTTGTGCATCTATTACTATTATTTCTACTACTACTTGTGTTACTACCACTTCTACTACTACTACTACTACTACTACTACTACTACTACTACTACTACTACTACTAAAGCTGCTAATATAGGTACTACAACTACTACTACT